>NC_056597.1:22691285-22741285 GCF_018340385.1 Cyprinus carpio | reverse complement strand
AATGAATGAACATTTAATTAAAATAATATGTATTAAATATGATGACTGATAATGGCAGTTATAGCAATAAATAAATAAATAAATAAATAAATAAATAATTCAATGAATGAATGAATGAATGATTTCCTGACATAGTAAGTAAAATATTAAATAAGAGGATTGGTATCGTCAGTTATTATGCTGCAAAAATAAAATAATAAAATAAAATAAAATAAAATAAAATAAAATAAAATAAAATAAAATAAAATAAAATAAAATAATTTAATTTAATTTAATTTAATTTAATTTAATTTAATTTAAACTGATGTCCTGATACAGAGGTACATTTTTTAGGACTGGCAATGTCCGGAAAAAATAAGTAAATAAATTAATCAATCAAACCTGATGGACATAATATAACAAATATAAAATAAAAAAATAAATAAGTGGACCAATAGAGCCAGTTATTATTAAAGAAAGAAAGAAAGAAAGAAAGAAAGAAAGAAAGAAAGAAAGAAAGAAAGAAAGAAAGAAAAGAGCAAACTGGTTGATCACACATAATAAGATAAACATATGCCATGTTTAAAACAAAGTTCACCCTGAAAAAACAAAAACTCTTTTGTGTTCCACAGAAGGCAGTCAGTCATATGAACTTGGAGCAGCATGTGGGTGAATAAATGATGACCATCCATTAATAAAGCAAACTTTTTTCCTAGCTTGATTTCAAACTGACCTCCTTCCAGACCTGCAAATCATATTTTAATCCTTCAGATCCATCAAACTGTCCATCAGAGCAGCCTTTAGTCTGCAAGTGCCCAAAGTAAATGTTTGTACACTTGACCACTCCAGGAATGAGTCACTGTGATTCTCTCTCCTGTGATGCACACGTCTCAGAAGGACAAAGCCTGTCAGGACGTCCTGCTGACAAAGGTCCATGTCAGCCGGAGGAAAGGTCTGCCAGATTTTTTCAACTGTTTTCTTAGAAGCTCAACACAAGCAACATGAAATGTTCTTGAGACCGGATCCTGAGTTTACATTTTTCGCTTTTATATACATCATAAATAACTCTGTAAGATCCAGAGAAGGCTTTAGTTGGTGATTAGAGGCTACTCAAGGCAATATGGCTGCAAAACACATTTCCAAGTATTGAGAAAAACACTCAGAATGCCCTAGAAAAGCTGCAGACACCACACTAAAAGAGCACTAAAAACTCTCTGCATAGCAAGCACTCAGAGCAGCCCAGCATCAAAGCAGTGAGTTTTGTTTTCTTCACAATATGTAAAAAAATAAAATAAAATAAAAAAAATAAAAAAAATTAGTTGAATACTGAGTTTGCAAAGCAAAGCTACAGCCTACTTTTACCAGAGATCAAATCAGAAACAGCTGCAAGGTTAATCTGAAACTGCAGGCTGGTGAGTAATAATTGTGTTTTCTATTATCAGTAGCGAGTATTAATATTCTTCAAGTTCACATTATACCTGAATCGTTTGTCATTTTCCACTGACTTTAGAGAGAGAGACGCGCCAAGACAAAACCTCTTTATCTTTATGAGTCCAATTCAGACATACATAATTAATACAAGACTGAATCTTGGGAAACAATGTTCAGGTTAAATAAAAAGATATGAATAAAGGAAATTATCCTTATTTTTAGGATAATTAAGAATTTTTGCATGAAACAATTTCCTGTTACGTTTTTTTTTTTTTTTTCATTGTGTATTCTCACACACACACACACACACACACACGTATACAGTATAAATTTGTCTTTTTGCATATTTAATTAATGATCATATTTTAGATATTATTTTGTAATTAATATTTTGAAAACACTGGTTAATATTAATTTAAATTAATATTATATTTAATATTGATATTAATGTGGTCAACAGTCATTTGCATGACTTAAAAAACAATATTAATTAATATTAATTAAATATTAATGTTAATTTGAATTAATAAAATGCCATTTATTTAGTATTACTTTTTAAATACTTTACACACACACACATATATATATATATAATTTTTTTTTTTTTTTTTTTTTTGGTAAAATTGTTCTATAGATTTACAAAGTGAAAAATTATCATAAACATGAAAATGAATTATAATCACAAAAAGCACACTATGCCACACAAAATGCTCGAAAGGCATAACAAATAATACATAAAATTGAATAAATAGCATATTTGACCCCAGTCTGAGGTGAAATATGACAGGCATGTTTTCATAAAAAGTTTGCATCCCTAATGAGTGAACTTTCCTTAAATAACTTTAAGGTCACACTTTCACCTTTCCTTCTGCGACTGCTCTTATTTATCAAAGCTAATTGCAGGTGGTCGTTTGGCCCTGCTCTCGGACATGCACCGTGGCCCTTTCAAAGTGACCAGGGCCCAATCCGCTCGTTTCAGGCCCGAATGGCCTTGCTAAATCAGTCTGTCACCCTCCGTCCTGCTTTATTTGTCCTTTTTATCCCTCTGTGCTGGCAGACGCGGGGCCTGGGGCTGCGTGCTTATTTATCACCGTTACCTCCGGTGGGCCGAGCGCTAAAAGCGGTGGCCTGAGGTGCGATGGAGGATGAGGCTGCCATACATAAGTAGACCGCTGTGACAAAGTCAGTATGGAGCGAGACAAGTGGGCCATCTATCGCAGTAAAACAAAGATTGCTGCCTTCCTCCAGATTCATCAGAGACAGTACTACTATAGAGTTATAGAACATGTTTGACCTAATTCATTATGTATTTTATTCCAGGTTTACCCTTAAAAATGATAATACCATGGTATTATCTTTGAAACATATCTTTGAAACATATCATGTGGTGGTACTGTGTTATTACCACAATTTTACAATTTTTTTTTAAGAGTATTATGTTGTTGTGTATTTTTTTGAAAAATGTTATTTTTGTTTTAAAAATATTTTTATTATATCTCTCTCTCTCTTTTGGTTTTTATTTTCGTGTTCATTTATTTGAAGCAAACTATTAACATAACTAATAAACCAGGTTACAAAAAAAAAAGAGTATTGTTGATTGTTTGTTGAATTATTTAAAATGTAATTGTATAATAAAAGTTATTAGTTATTTAAAAAATATATTTTAAAATAAAAACGATTTAAAACAATTACTTGATTTGTGTTTTTTTTTTTTTTTTTTTTTTTTTTTTTTACATTGTATATTACCTACTTTCATTTCTTTCAGTTTTTATTACTGTAATAAAAAATGTATTGCGGAAAACTATTATTTATATTTATATATAACTATATATCAGTCAAAGGTTTTTGAACAGTAAGATTTTTAATGTTTTTTTTAAAGAAGTCTCTTCTCACAAGCCTGCATTTATTTGATCCAAAGTACAGCAAAAACAGTACAATTTTGAAACAGTTCTACTGTTTTAAAATAACTGCTTTCTATTTGAATATATTTTTAAAATGTAATTTATTTCTGTGATTTCAAAGCTGAATTTTTAGCATTATTACTCCAGTCACATGATCCTTCAGAACTCATTCTAATATGCTGATTTGCTGCTCAAAATCATGTATTATTATTATTATTATTATTATTAGGTTGAAAACAGCTGATCTTTTAAGTTGTTTTATGCTACCAACTTAAATATATATATATATATATATATATATATATATATATATATATATATATATATATATATATATATATATATATATATATATATATAT
This sequence comes from Cyprinus carpio, assembly GCF_018340385.1. NCBI lineage: Eukaryota > Metazoa > Chordata > Actinopteri > Cypriniformes > Cyprinidae > Cyprinus > Cyprinus carpio. The sequence goes on along the minus strand of NC_056597.1, from coordinate 22,737,613 downwards.
AATTATATAATTATTGTTATAATTATCTTACAAGTACATTGTTTTAAGTTTTATTTTTCTGAAGCAAACTTTTAGCTATTAGCTGAATAACTGTGATACTCCTTTTTCTGTTCTGTTCTGTTCTGTTCATTTAAATAGGTGGAGAATTGGTCTTAATTTACATACATTTTTGAAAGTGCATCGTTATTATTTTTAATAAAATAAACTGATCAATCCTGCACCAAAATCAATCAGATTATCATTTAAATAAATCAAAAAGAACTGATTAATCAAATAAGCCATATTAATGACTTTACTGCATTTATTGGAGATTAGGCAGCAACAACAGCAGTTTATTTGATAACCTCAAATCCCGTATTCCTGAGTGTCCACTAGACGGCGCCTCTGGCAGTGATAACCGTCCGTCTCAGCGTTTACTGCTGGACGATAACCTCTCCTCTTGAAATATGCTCCCACCTGCCATCTGGCAGCACTGACAGCGGGGAGGAAATACCACCGGTGATGAATTCATGGGAGTGTTGAGGCGCTGCCAGGCCAGGTGAGATAGCAGCGCGAGGAGACGGACTCGATGAGAGGGGAGGAGAGGAGAGGGGAAAGGGAGGATGCTCACACACGAGTCTGGCTTCACCCCTCCATACAGTACACACTCCTGTGAAATAATGAGTGGCCACAGACTAGCTTGCATTTAACTTCCCATTCAAATTTGTAGAAAAGAAAGGGTTTTCGTTTATAAAATGCAACTTCAACTCAATATATTTTGTCCTTTTTACTGGAAATGGGAAGGTGAGCATTTAATTAATAATAATAATAATAATAATAATAATAATAATAATAATATATTATTATTATTATTATTATTATTATTATTATTATTATTATGATGATTAATTTATAATCACAGTTAAACAGCTACAAGCTAATAGTTTGCCTCAGAAAACAACAGACAAAATAAACAAAACATTTACTGTGAAACTGCATATATTGTATAAGAAAGTAATGTGTCATCTACGGTATCTTAATTATTCTAAGCATAAATAAATAAATAAATAATAACCTGAAGGTTAAATAAATAATAACCTTCTGTGTGGTTAAATAATAACCACACAGAATTTATTTTTGAAAATATTACGTGTTTACAAGTCTATATTTATATTATGAATCAATATATTTAATATATAAAAATATCATTTTTTCTGAAACATACAGTATACATGCATGTGTGTGTTTGTATATATATATATATATAGATATATATATATATATATAATAAATATACACAGTACACATACTGTGCATATATTATGTAAACAAAAACTTATATTTTGGATGCGATTAATAATTTGACAGCACTAATTTAAATCTATCCATCCTCCCTAAAATACAGCATACTGATCAGAATAAAGAGCAAAGACTGAATCTCATCAACGACACACCAGACCTAAAACACATTTCTGTTATCATGTAGACACGATTATCCAAAACAACTTACAGTATAATAATTATATCTAAGGTCACCCTGGATGATATATCATCGCTTAAATCTTCAGATATTAACCAGGAAAGAGTGCATTCCCAAAAGATGGATGATTAAAAAGTTCAGAAATCACAAATAAGATATGCATTAATATATGATGATTTTCAAAAAAAAAACAAAAAAACAAATCCTAAATAGCAATACAGACGCGTATAAGCAGCTCCTTCTAAAAAAAAATCTAGCTCATTATTCACACCTAAAGAAGCTGACAGAAAGAAAGCTTTATGATTTATGCCATGCTTATGGACATGATGATGAATAATTGCAGCTAGAGGCAGAAGATGTGCAGAAGATTTGAGATGTCTACCTGGCCACACCAGCCCCGTTCCAGCAGGCCGTCCCGTCTCCAGGGGCCAGGTCGCTCACACACAGCTGGTCGGCCAGGCCGCCGTAGAAGGCGCGGTGCAGACGCAGACTGCTGAGGAACTCTCTGCAGACACACAGAGGAGTGTTTCACTGTCTGTCCAGCAGAGGGAGCGCTAACACAGTTCTCTGGAAACACTGCAGCTTCAACAACTTTTATTAAAAAAAATCTCTTCCAATGAATGCAGCTGTCAAGGACATAATATTGTAAGAATGTAAGAATTCTTTATGTGCATAAATTAAATATTAACATAACCAACAATTCACTTCATTGGCTTACCCCAACTATTTTTCATTTTACAGTATATTTTGTATATCTGGTTATTAAATGTTAAATATTATTGATTAACATTTTGATATTAACTGGTAAAATATATTATATGAAATGTATCATCTGTAAAAAGACCAACTTGTACTGTTATTAAAAAAAAAAAAAAAAAAAGTTTTTTTTTTCTGTATGAGACAAAACCAAATATTAATATTGTATTAATATATTATTTATATTGCATTAATATGTTATTATAATATTAAAACATGTTTTAAAAAAATACTATTATACACAATGTTTTAATTAATTAAAAATACCATATTAAACATATAAAATCTTTTTAATAATTATTTATGTACAAATACAAATTTATTTTCCTTTATATTATTAATATATATGCAAAATACAATAATTTATGCTATAATTATATTATTATAAATCTATGCAAGACCAAAGCAAATCTTAATATAAGCATTAATAGTTAATAAGCATTAACAATATTAATAATGCATAATATTAATGCCATTAATGTTAAGGCATGCGTTTTCTAAATACTAATATATATATATATATCTAATATATATATATATATATAGATATATATATATATATATATATATATATATAAACAACATATTTCTGTAGTTATCATTAACACTAGTAGTACTAATACTAATAATAATAATAATGTTTTATAATGTTTTACACGTATAATTATGTTTTTAAAATACTATTATACACAATATCGATAAATTAAAATATTATATTAATATGTTAAATAGTATTCATTATATATGTACAAAGTCCAATTTATACAGTATTCATTATATATTTCTATAGAGGAAAAACATGATAGAATATTAAATATTAAATGTATTAATATTAAAATATGTTTTTTTTCAAAAAAAAAAAAAAAAAAATGGATTTTAAAATCCAATGTTAATTGTGAAACATTTAACATGACATGACACAACCCCGTTATAGTTCATAGTTTCAATGACTTCATTATTCTAAACTGTGTAAACAGTCATCATAACACAAAGATGAGCAGATGCCTCCAGAGCTTTGGCTGCAGTCTACAGCATGTGTTGATGTTAGCAGCTATTTTCCAGACTTACTTCCTCCTGTTGCTGAGCGTGTCGTCTGCGTTTCTGACCGCTCCTTTCAGAGGAATGGAGTCTCGTCCGGCGCTGCCGTGCTGACCGCTGCTCACCTGCTCCGGCTGCCTGTCTGACGGGGTCACCGCACCACCCTGCGCACCTGCACAGATCACACACCATTACCAGCACATCCACACACTAACAAGATATTTAACAGTGGCTAAAGCACTTAAACTTGCACTTCTTCAGGTCAAAAGGGGGTCGATGTGCCTGTAGTAACACGATCAAGCACTAGGTGATGCTGCTGATTAACTCATGCAGCAACAGCATTCACAAGACTGGGACGGTCAGAGAAATAGAGAGCGATTGTTTATACACAACTACCGGAAAGTGAGCTTTTATAGGAAAGAGGTGGTAAGAGCACATTTATGTGTTTGTAAAGTGACTGACTCATTCACTGTTTACTGGATATACTGATCATGTGCTCGTCAGTCGTCTCAGCATCAGATGGCCACATCCATGGATTGTTCACAGACTTTCTGGTTTTGGAGACAAAAACGGCAGATCTTCACCATCTGAAGCCAAGTCTGAAACCACCGGGTCCCAATCTGACTTTTCTCCAACACAGTTTTCAGAATTTAAAATCTCTTTATTATATTTATTATATGCCAAGGTTTTGTTTGAATACTGGATTCTGACTGGCTGGAACTAAGGTATGCATTAAAAACCCTTTAATGCACAGGTAGTTCCAAGTCAGTTTAATCAACAGCTCTGTATTAAAAGGGGTCATAAGATGCTGCTAAACCAAGAACATTATTTGGTGCATTTGGTGTAATGAAATGTGTATTATGCGGTTTAAGGTTAAAACACATTATTTTCCACATACTGTGCATTATTGTTTCGCTCTATCCTTCGCCTTCGGAAACACTCAATTTTCAACGAGGCTCATCGCTCTGAAAAAGCGAGGTGTGCTGTGATTTGGCCAGCTATCCAGCGCGTTGTGATTGGCCAAATGCCTAGAGCGTGTGACGGGAAATGTTACGCCTCTTAACATAATGTGATGCCTTGTCGGCCGGAAGCGACAAGGCCTAACCATAAAACCCTTTATAAACGTGATATAAACATGATTTCTAGTTGTGTCTTCTTTTGAAAGAACGCTTTCTCAACGAAACAGCGTCACACACCGCGGTGTGCTTTCTCAACGAAACAGCGTCACACAGAGCTTTGAGAACGGTGCGAGGGGGGATTCTACGAAGGAGTGTACTTGGTCTTGCCAGCAACCATAATATGACGACCCCGGGCTGGACGCCGCTTCGTCCACAGTGAAAGCCGATTTGGCGATCCACAGTGCAAAATTGATGTATTTCTTCAGCGACCAGCACCAGTTCAGCTCCAGGCATGATGGAGAGGATATCGTCCTCTTTTAGAAGGCCAAACAAAATAGTTTCGCTTTCACAATGAAACCCACAGCCGTCTATATGACATGGCGGCCAGCAGAAAAACAATACTACAACCAGAATACAAGGTATGCCTTCTTTCTTTGCGTGAACATCTGGGCGGCGTATGCAAATCTTCCCACAATCGTGACGTAGAGATGTGGGGGCGTGTTTAAACGAGCACCGTTTCAGGGGCTGGTGTGGACGAGTCTCAGCTTTTTATAAAGAATATTCTCGTTGGATTTAAGACTTTAGTCTTTACAACTTCACAGATCTCTTCTTTATTCACCAAGCGCTTGTAACACTCCAAAGAGTAAAGGAAAAAATTGAAATCGCATCTATGATGCCCTTATAATAATAACTTATATATCTATATTGGTGCGTCAAATGATTAATCACGATTAATCGCATCCAAAACTAAGTTTTTGTTACATAATATATGTGCTGGTGCTGGGTACTGTGTATATTATCTATGTATATATAAACTACACACACATACAGGCATATATTTAAAAATATTTACATGTATTTACATGGTTATAGTTATATATTCATATATTTTGTATCATATATAAATATACTTAATATATAAACGTAACATATTTTTCTTAAATAAATATGTTATTACACAATACATGCATGTGTAATAAATTATACACAGTACACAAATATATTATGTAAACAAAAACTTTTTTTTGGATTTATCATCTTGACAACACTAATACAGTATATATATATCTTATTTATAGTGGTGGTAACGGTTTACAAAATTCACGGTTCGGTTTTTGATACGACACTGTGGTGTCACGGTTCAGTACGTTTCGATACAGAAAAAGAACAACAAAATGAAGGGGAATTTGTTTTATTTTATTTTATTTTTTTAAACTAACATCATTAAGTTTTCTTTTTTATATATATTTTGAAACAATGCAGTGTGCTGAACAACAGTCGCTCAGTCAGCGGCTGGCGTCGAGCTGAGGAGGTGAGAAAGACAAGAAGCTGGCGATAGATTTAGTTCAAAGCACACCATGCTTCAAAAACTATTTTAGACTTTGGAGGGCCTTTTTGACTTTTGCCATTTATCTAAGATGATTTCGGAAGCTTTTTTTTAACATTAATTTCTTATTTATTTGTTTGGTGATTTTCAGTGTTTTATAAGTTATTTCTCATATATTATATATATATGAGAATATATGAGAATATATATATTATATTAGGTCTATAGCATGGTGTATTTGTTTTGTTAATAAATTAAACATTCTGTTTAATATAAGTTGTCATATATTATATATATAATATATATATATATATATATATATAAATTATCGATTTTTCTTTTATGCCAAAAAATCATTAGGATATTAAAGTACAGATCATATTCCATGAAGATATTTTGTTAATTTCTTGCTGTAAATATATAAAACTTAATTTTTGATTAGTAATATGCACTGCTAAGAACTTGATTTGGACAACTTTAAAGGTGATTTTCTCAGTATTTTTTTTTTTTTTTTTCACCCTCAGATTTTCAAATAGTTGTATCTCAGCCTTTTTGGCCAGACACTCTAGAGTCTAGACACTTATTGACTTTATGAAGATCATCATTCCTCCACAACAACGTGGGATAATTTGGACTTAATTTCCACAGGTCATACAAACTGTTTTCATTGTTCTTACACTAGCCGTGACCCTCAGCCAGTGACAACACCTTATTAGAGACTTGATTCTGATCCAGATTCTGATCCACTCCTGACCCCCGCAGATCAAGTGTCACTCGATCGCTGACAAATCCCCTGCAGTCTGAAGACTGCGCACACACATACATACCACAGCACCACACACAGACGCTCCGTCTGCAAACCTTCACATTTCAACAGCACCACCACAACACTATCTGAACATGTGTACAGAATCCCACAGAAGCGGAGTATGACTGCAGGCGGTCCAGCACACATGAGCGTGGCCGGCCGTCCCGCGGCAGCTGCCCACACAGATGGAGTATTTTGGGAATGTACTGGGCTCTTCTGGCTGCAGCATGGCATGTGTGACTGCGAGCAAACTCATGTTCAGGCCCGTACAGCATTCCACATCATCCAAACAGTAGTTACACACGGCTTTAACACCGACTTCTCAAGACATGAAAACTGCAAAATGCAAAGGCTTGGATTTGGGTTTGAAAGAAAAATGTTCACCTATTTGTGAATGTTTAGCCTTCAGGATTTTAAAACGAAAATGCTGCCATCAAGTCATGTCAGAATATTATACACTTTGTGAAAAATAGAATGTATGTATGTAATTTGGCAATGCATTGTTTTATTCCAGTCAAAATCACTTTTGAGAGATGTGTGCGCAGTCTCAGAAACTAAATAAAGGTTATCCAAGAAGCTGTGTAGATTTGTTGCTAGGGGGTTTTTTAAAAAAAAGTCGCTAAGCAGAAGCACAACTGTTTTCAACATCAATAATAATCAGAAATGTGTTCTTGAGCAGCAAATCAGCATATTACAATGATTTCTGAAGATCATGTGACACTGAAGACTGGAGTAATGATGCTGAAAATTCAGCTTGGATCACAGGAGTAAATTACATCTTAACAGATATTCACATAGCAAACAGTTATTTTAAATTTGTAATAATATTTCACATTTTTACTGCTTTTACTGTATTTTTCATCAAATAAATGCAGCCTTGGTGAGCAGAAGAAACTCTTTCAAAAAACACTAAAAAGCCCCAAACTTTTGAACGTATAGTCTAGTCTACTTTTGACATTTGCATAAAAATGTCATCAAACTAGTGATCTTAATATATGATGTGACCCCACTGAAAAAATAATTAATAATTGTAACATTTTATGTGTAGATTCTATTATTTACTCTTGTCCCAGAAAACATTTAACTATTATGAAATAAATACTTTTTAGTTAAAAATACCTTACATGATAGCTTTGAAATTCAACTTGAGCATGAAAATTGTTAAAATGTTCTAATTGTCAAATATCCGGCGTACCTGACCGGTGCAGAAAGTCGCGGTGCGTTCCTCTGCGCGTGGGCCACGGCGTCCCTCACCAGCCCGTGAACTTCCAGAAGCACTTGCTCCAGATCCTGCGCCCCGTGCATGCGGGTGGAGAGCGTCTCTAACGAGCGCACCAAATCCCTCCAGTGGCATCCATACCCCTTCGGCCAGGCTGGCGCGAGACAGCCTCGCACCACGTTGAGACAGTAGCCCATGCAGGGCTTACTGGTGGTCAGCAGACCCTGGCAGTGCTGGGCAGTAGCTCATCCCTCAGCAGGCCGCGTCTGCACTCGCGGCTGAGCTGAATGTGATCGGTCGGTCGTTGTTGATGACCTCCACGCCCAAGTGTAGTGCCTGGAGGAACACCCGGCCAGGCATACGAGGCACGGGAGATGAGAGCGGCGATCTTCCCGGCGACCCGGGGCTCTCCGCCGTATGGCCCCAGATCCCGACAGGAAGTCACGGACGCACTCGGAGTAAACGACAGAGACATGCGAGAGACTGGACAGATCCGGCTCATCACCAGCCGCTCATAAACCAGGGGGAATAGGGCGTCGAAGAGAAGCGCTGCGAAGCTTCCTCCAGACTGAGCTCGGAGCCCAAGACGAAGAGACCCACGTCTGTGAAAAACTCCCTCCCCGAGGGGAGCCGCAGCCGGACCGGCCAGATCACGGTACGTGTGCAGGAGGACAGCATGAGTGTGATTCTCCGCCTGATGCACAAGGGACTCCTCCACGGGTTCTGGAAGATAGATGGAAAAAAAAGAAGACATTTCAAAGCATGAAATCATTTACAATAAGCTAAAGGCACATTTAGAAACAGTACTGTTCAATTTTTTTTTGTTGACATGCAATGCTTAGAAATGAATAACTAAACAGAAATGTTCACACGCTATACAGGTTTTTCCTTTCAAACTATTCAATAAACACTACATTTCAAAATTTCGGGTGTTTGTTTTTCAAAGAAAATAATACTCTGATTCAGCAAAGATGCATGTTAAATTGATAAAAAAGTGCCAAAAACTAACAACTTAAAATTGGGCCCTCTAGAGTTCTTTAATATAATCTAATATAATATAATATAATATAATATAATAATATAATATAAATATAAATATAATATAAAGGGCTGTCCATCGATTAAAATATTTCATTTACATTATTAAATTAATGAATCGCATGAGTTGGTATGAGTTAACTTGTGATTAATCGCAACTTAATCACATTTTTATCGTGTTCTAAATGTACTTCAAATTAATACTGTTTCAAGCTTTTTTAATACTCTAATCAAATGGGCATGGACAAATATGGATGCTTTATGGAAATGTATGTTTATTATTAGTGAAACCATACTCAACAGAGCATGAAGACTAGACAAGTTTCGTACGGTCATAGATGTTTTTCAAATAACTTGTTCATGTCCATTAGACACATGAAAAAAAGAACATAAAAAACAGGTTCCCATTACTTCTCTTTCTTTGCACTGTTAAATTACTTACACAAGCGTTTACATTTTTTGCACAACAGGGCAGCTCACTTCTGAACATGCCAATGCACATTTATTATTACTGAAAACCACCCTTAACTTATAGCAAAAAGAACATAGACATTTCCAATTAGAGATTCAACATAATATGCATTTTCAACTGAAAGCGCTGCTCGGCTCATCAGCCGCTCATCTGGAACAGAGCAGACGCTGAGAGATGTGAGCGCAGGGAGCAAGACCTCACGCTCGTGCATCAGAATACGCCGGTGAGGTCTCAGAAAACTAAATAAAGTTTATCCAAGAAGCTGCTAGATTTGTCACTAGGCGCTTTTTAAAAAAAAAAAAAGTTGCTAAGCAGCTAGCACAACTGTTTTTCAACATCAATAATAATCAGAAATGTTTTCTTGTGCAGCAATCAGAATATTAGAATGATTTCTGAAGATCATGGTGACACTGAAGACTGGAGGAATGATGCTGGGAAAAATACAGCTTGGATCACAGGGTAAAATACATCTTAACAGATAGGCACATAGCAAACAGTTTATTTAATTTGTAATAATATTTCACCATTTTTACTAGCTTTTACTGTAATTTTTCATCAAATAAATGCAGCCCTTGGTGAGCAGAAGAAACGTCTTTCAAACAACACTAAAAAGCCCAAAACTTGTTGAACAGTATAGTCTAGTCTACTTTTGACATTTGCATAAAAATGTCATCAACTAGTGGCATTCTTGCATATATTCTCTGTAGTTAGTGCTTTGAGCGGGTAAAAGCCCACACTATACAGAAACGAGTCCCAGGCCATTGAAAGCAGCGGAGCAGAGAATGGCTCTTCCATGCAGGGAGAACCCAATATGAAATACTTTTTTATCTGTGTGTGCAATGAGATCTAAAGAGCCTTCCTGCCGTCCAGAGAGAGAGAGAAATTAAAAAAAGTGGATAACAAGACGCATAGAGCTTGAAGCTATCCACTGGTGGCAATGATGCCTTGAAGCGCTCTCCATTATCTCTTGCGTTTAAAGAGCGCATTGAAAAGGTATCATTCTTTTTTTATTATCTCCCTATTATCTCTATATATGATGCCCAAAATCATCTTTGTGCACATTTCTCCAAACACTCATCGCTAATTCCCCCTATGTGATGTATAAACAATAACTCATCATGCTGGAGAAATGATCTCATAGTATATTGTATTTTTAATGGCCCTTTTCTTCCATCGGTTTTAATTCTGTATGCGGTTTCTTGGAACAGGAAAAAAAATGTATGAGGGGTACATCAATAAGAACATATATTTTGTGCATAGTGGAACATACCATTTAACACATTTATAATGCAAAGTTTATAAATGATATTCAAAAAGAAAAAAAATCTAATCTCCTGAAAAACACTATACTGTAAAATAAACTTCTGTAAAAAGAAAAACTCCATGGATTTTAAGATATTCTCTTAAAAAATATATTTTATTCTATTTATTTTTGGGTGCAATGACAAGATGCAAGTAATACAAACTACTGTTCTAAGGTTTGAGGTCAGTAAGATTCTTTTTAACACACTTGAATATTATATTCAGCAAGGTATGTAATTCAACTGATCAGGACTTGTATTATTTGCAAAAAAAATAATTATTTCAAATAAATGCCGTTCTTCAATTCATCCACAAACAATTATTTATCGAAAAAACAAAACTGTTTTCAATATTGGTAATAATCAGAAATGTTTCTTGATCACACATAATCAGATAGTATAATAGATTTCTGACGGATCATCTGTGACGCATGAAGACGGGATGTAATGAGTTGCCAAAATTCAGCTGTGACTCACAGGGATAAATTAATGTTACATAATATGCCACATAGAAACCGTTATTTTACTGTAACTAAATTTCACCATATTACGTTTTTATAAAATTTTTTCATCCACATAACATGCCCAGCCTTAATGGCAGAAGAGACACAAATCTTACCCAACCCCAAAACTTTGAGATGGCAGTTTATAGGATATTATAAATCTATCTTTATATAGAATCTATATATAGGGGGGATATAGAAGGTAAGAAAAAGGTAGGGGGGGAAGAAAATGAGGGAGAAGGACTATTTTGGAAGGAGGGGGGGAGGAGAAGTTTCTTCTGGGAAAGAAGGAGAAGGGAGGGGGAGGAAAAGGAAGGGAGGAGAGGGAATGGAATAGGGGAGAAAAAAAAGTAGGAAGAAAAAGGGGGGGGGGGAGGGAAAAGAAAAGGAAGGAAGAAGGGAAGAAAGGAGGGAAGAAAGAGGGGAGGAGGAGGGAGGGGAGGGAAAAGAAAAGAGAGGGGGGGAGGAGGGAGGTGATAAGGGAAAAAGGGGAAAGAGGGAAGGAGAGGGGAAAAAGGGGAAAAGGTGGGGAGAAGAAAGAGGGTAAGGGGGAGAAGGGGAAGAAAAGGGGAAAAAGAAGAAAATGGAGAGGAAAAAAAGAGACAGGAAGAAAAGGAGAAGAGAGGAAAGAAAGAGAGAAGGGGAGAAGGGGGGGGAGGGGAAGGAGTTTTTTCTTCTTTTTTTTTTAATAAATCATACACTTTTATCGCAAAAACGCAAGATTGTAAATTGATAAAAAGTGATACAGTAACAAGAACATATATTATTATAATATATATTAATTAGATTTTTTTTGTTTTTTTTGTTTGAATAAATGCATTCTTTTTAAACCTTTTATTCAGCAAATATATTAGACAAGCAGACTGTTTCCAACACTCATAATAAATCAGAATAATTAGAATGATTTCTAAATGATCATGTGATAGACTGGATGTTACATGTGACACTGAAGGCTGGAGTAATGATGCTGAAAATTCAGCTTTGCATCACAGGAATAAATTATTTTTTAAAGTATATTCAAATAGAAAACTATTATTTTAAGTTGTAATAATATTTCACATATTATTGTTTTTCCTGTATTTTTGATCAAATAAATCCAGGCTTGATGAGCAGAAGAGACTTCTTTCAAAAACATTAAAAATAGTAATGTTTCCAAACTTTTGACCTGAACTGTATATATATATATATATATATATATATATATATATATATATATATATATATATATATATATATATATATAGGTCAAAAGTTGTCGGATACATTTTTTTTTTTTTTTTTTTTTTTTAAAAAATATTTTTAAAAGTTTTTGAAAGAAGTTTCTCTGCTCATCAAGCCTGCATTTATTTGATCAAAAATACAGAAAAAAAAATGTATATTGTGATATAGATTACATTTAAAATAATTGTTTTTAATGTATTATACTTTAAATGATCATTTATTTTCTGTGATGCAAAGTTGAATTTTTTGTGATCATTAATATCACATGATCCTTGTGAAATCATTCTAATATGATGATTCATTATCAAAGTTGGAAACAGTTTCAAGCAAGCTTAATATTTTTTTCAGAACATGTGATACTTTTTTGTATACCTTTAAATAAAAATAAAAAAAAAAAAAAAAAAAAAAAAAATTTAAATAAAAATAAAAAAAAAAAAAAAAAAAAATTTTGCACATCACACACTACCGGTCGTGTACCTGGGGGTCGTGCAATTTTTTTTTCTTTCTTTTTTTTAAATAAAATCAATACTTTATTCAAAGTGATGTGCTGTAAAATTGATAAAAAGTGATAAAAGAAAAATATATTGGTTGTATCATATACATTAGAATTTTTTTTTTTTTTTTTTTTTTTTTTTTTTAATAAATGCAGTTCTTTTAACCTTTATTCATCAAATATATTAGGACAGCAGAACTGTTTCCAACACTCATAATAAATCAGAATATTAGGAATGATTTCTAAATGATCATGTGATAGACTGATGTTAAGCATGTGACACTGAAGGCTGGAGTAATGATGCTGAAAAATTCAGCTTTGCATCACAGGAATAAAATTTTTTTTTAAAAGTATATTCAAATAGAAAAACTATTATTTTAAGTTGTAATAATCTTTCACAATATTACTGTTTTTTTTCTGTATTTTTGATCAAATAAATGCAGGCTTGATGAGCAGAAGAGACTTCTCTTTCAAAAAAAACATTACTTGTATGATTAGAGGCCTTGTATTTTTGGATTAAATCCTTCAGCTTTGATGTCATCAATAAAGTATAATAAACACATTTTACAATCCACTGGGATGATATTTCTACAATCACACTAAAAAATTCGAGGGCCAGATAAAGGCAGAAATAACCTGATGCAAGTTGCAGGATCAGTAGCGGCTTAGGACGTCCAATTTCCTGCTAAAAGTCTTTTTTGTCTGTGGTGATGTGCCAAAACTTGCAGAGTTAGCAATATCCTTGCTAAGCTTTTTATGAGCCCTGAGAAATGCCTGAAGTACAAAGAGAGCCTCGGTCGGCACAGAACGACCTCCTGTGTCTCCTCGTTAATGCCTAGACAATTCATCTAAGTGGAAATACTGTAAAATGAGTCTCAGTTTCTCCCAAGGTTTCCTCTCATTATACCATAACTTCTTTGTAAACCCCCCCCCCCCCATTTTCCAAATGTTTTTGTCTGTATCTGTCTGTCTGAGAGCCAAAGCAATTTTTAAATGTGCAAATGTGTAAAGATTTATGCATGACATATATAACCTTCTTATACAGCATGCAACTAATTTTTTTACATTTAACAAATTACTGGCTCAAGAATGTACTACTCTAAACTAGTATCCTCGGCGGCAAGAACAAAAAGAGCAGAAATGTGCGAGTGTCCGGGCAGTGATTTGTGCGAGAGGATTAGGACGCATTCGATACGTTTGGTCTTGGCTGACTAATGAGGGTTCACAGGGGTTAGACACAGCTGATTCACAAGAGCTGGCCGGGCTCAGGGGAGGGGGTCACCGAAGATTGTTTACCACCGAAGCGCTAATGGAATCCTCCTTACTAGACCACAGTGAAGGGCTAATATGTCTGAGCATGTGTGTGTGTATAAAGATTGACGCCTTTAGGAGCTAAGCGGGAAGATTAGGTAGTTCACTGACTGGAGGGTGCACTAGAGTAGAACCCATTGCCAATATGCTCCGCGGGCTGTTTGTCTCATTTAATTGGCTCGTTCTTTTTCTGTAGTCCAAAGGAGAACCAAACTCGCAGGGGACCGCTGGGGGGATGAATTTCCAAGAAAATTCATTGCACTCGTAGTTGAAATCAGGGGTAAAACCTCAAGCTACCACCCTTTAAAGGGTGCCATGGTTTCCCACTCTTTGGCCGATGAGTTTCTGTAGGTTCTCAGGTCATTTAAGACAATTCCAGTCACATGTAAGGTCCCCTTATTATAGATGTTTTCACATATTCACATAAGAAGAAAGAAGAAAGAAAAAGAAAGAAAGAAGAAATGAAGGAAGGAAGGAATAAAGAGAAAGATAAAGTTCATTTGTTTTTGAATCATACGTTTTATATTATTATTTTATACAGAAACAAATTGAATCTATATCTAAATATTTTTTTTATATATATATATAAGATCTATAATTGGGGTACTATTTGCAAAAGGAAGATTTTAACTATTGTAAAAAACAAAACAAAACTCACCGGTCAGATTTTTGGTTCTATTTTTTTTTTTTTTTTCAGTTGATATTTACAGATTTTTTACAAATTATTCAAAAAAAAGATTTAGATTCTAGATTAAATCTCCTCTGCTTTTTTATAAGATCTATAATTAGAGTAGGACTTCTTAAGGAATACGTATTATTGTCATTTATAAATAAATAACGTACAGTATTTTATACTGGGTGAATATTTGAGAACATGTGCAACTTCAAAACTGAGGGTGGGATTAAATTCTATTTTGTTATGTTATTAACTTTTTGGGGTTTCAAACCCCATTATTCTTTAGTGTCTAGTACCACAGGAAACGGTACTGTCGACAATCAGAGAATCTTCTGTTTATTTATTTGTATTTTTTAAATATAACATTGGATAACATCAGCATAACTGGATTGCCTTCTTAATTAGCTTCCAGTGGCTCCCATCCATATCCTTTGCCTTCATCTCACGTTTACTTTCTTTCCCTTTCCCAGGAGGCAAACTATTAGCATGAAACCCAGCAGGAATAACCCGAGACTGAGAAGACCTTGAACATTTGCCCTGAAGCCTGGCCGATGGCTCCAACATTTTCTGCTGATGTCTCCACGAGGGGGCGCCTCAGGAAACCCCCAAGAGTTTTCAGGAGAGATCAAACCAAATCGTGAACAAAAGTGCTAACTCATCAGAACTGGGAGACGAAGAGAGCGATGGGAGAGCACACCTGCGATTCATGACGGGTAAAACCCTGGCATTTCCTTCATTCGAGACATGAGGGGGGACTAGAAAAGGCAGGAGGGAGAGGAAGTGCATTAATGTCACCTCAGATTGGCACCCTATAGGTGCTTCATAGCGGGGCGCTAGAAGAGAAAAAGCCATGAGAGAATCTCAGGACTGGCTATGCTATGCTGAGTTTCAGCAACGCTCAGCAGGAAGCATCTCAATCGTGAATATTCACCGGGCTATTTTTTTTCATTAGCTATCCGGCTGGAAGCCATAGTAAACGCCACAACTATTTATACTAAGCAGCATTCCTTATTCCTTTGCTGCTTCTTCTGCGTGTTCGATATAAATCAGGGCCAAATTAAGAGTTGGCATCACTGATGACCCCAACTGTGAAAGTGCAAGTTTACTTAACTTTTTGACTGTTAAATAAGATACAGGGGTATTTATATTAGACCCAATAAAATAAAATGTCGTTTTTATAACATTTTATTCCATATATTCTAGCTCCAAGGCCATTTATGTGCTTCTACTGTACTAAAGCTGGACAATAGGCAGTGAACATAGTTTACATACTTACAAAGTTAAAGAAAAGCGGAGAAAAAAAAAAAAAAAAAAAATTAATATATATATATGACGATATATATATATATATATATATATATATATATATGAGATGCACCTCTGATATAATACACACACACACACACACACACACACACACACACATATATATATGTATCTGGAAAATGTATAATACATGTATATACAATTTATATATTTATAAATGTTTGTATATACTTGTACATTCATTATTTTATATATTTATCATAAAAATATATTTTGATTAAATAAAATAGTATGAGAAAAACTATTAGTGAGAAAATTACATGTAATGTACATATATACTCCTTTCTTAATAATAAAGAATATTTGTACAGTTAAGAATTTCAAAATATATTCTGTATGTATGTATTTATATATACATAAATAAACACAGTAACACAAGCATATATTATGTCAAACAAAACGTTTTATTATTTTGAATGCAATTAATCAGTTTGACAGCAGTATTATATATATATATCACCATATATATATATATATATATACTATATATATATCTAAAATATTTATTACTATAATTAATATTGTCCCAGGCACAATGATACTCAGCAGCAATATTTTTTTTATTAGCAGAACTTCAAATCATCCCAGTTTTTCAGACTCTCACGGACAATCTTATTATATGATTCATACAATTCAAGCTCTAACAAAGATCAGGGGCTCGTACACAACACACGCTCATTCATCACGAGGTTTCAGGGGGTCATTAAAACCCCTTGAGGTTTTTTCTAACAAGCATCTGCAGTTATACATATTTTCAAACCACAAATTGGGGCAAGATCGAGAAGAACGGCATGACTGTGTGTGAGTTTAACTTCACCACGTATGCTGTGCCATTACTGAAAGTTATCAAACGAGGGGACGGAGGAAACAAACCGTGAAGCGTGATTTGAGCTGGGGAAACATTCATTGCAAATTAATTCAAATAAAACAGGAGAGGACATGATATATTTGTGAATGCAGTCATGGACCGGTTTGAGAGAATCTTCCAAGCAAGTCAGTTACAGTTAGAAACTGCTCTATTGAAATTCCTACTACTTAAAGAATATAGTCCACCCCAAAATATGTAAAATATCCCAAAAATTTGCTGAATATTTACTCTTACCCTCAGGCCATCTGAATGTAGATGAGTTTGTTTCTCTTCATCCATTTGGAGAAAATGTAGCATTACATCAGTGTCTCAGCAATGGATGCTCTGGCAGTGAATGGGTGCCGTCAGAATGAGAGTCCAAACAGCTGATAAAAAAACATCACCATAATCCACAAGTAATCCACACACCTCCAGTCCATCATTTTAATGTCTTGAGAAGACAAAAACTGTATGTTTATAAATAAACAAATCCGATATCTATAATATATATTATATATATATATATAATATATATATATTTTTGTTTTTTTTTTTAAATCTTCAAACCGTTAATTGCGTCCGGCTAAAATAAGAGTCCTCTATCCATGTTACTTTCTCCAGTAAAAAAAGTCATTTTGTCTGAATCAGGGGAGAAATATGCACACATCAAACACTGTAAAAACAGCCCAAAACAGTTTCTAAACGAAACATGCCAATGGATTTTGATGTGAGAAACCACATCATTTTCACTGGAGGAAGCGTTACTGTGGACTCGTATTTTTAGCTGGAGAGGTGGTTTGAAATTAAAAATGCCTTATTGATTGATTTGTTTTCTTACAAACATGTAGCTTTTTAGCTTCACAAGACATTAACTGATGGACTGGAGTGTTGTGGATTACTTGTTGATTATTATTATGTTTTTTATCAGCTGTTTTGACCTCATTCACGACGCACCCATTCACTACAGAGAATACACTGGTGAGACAGGGATCAGTATGTCTACATTTATTCTTCTAAATCTGATGAAAAAACTAATTTTACTTTTAAGGTGAACGATTCCTTTAGATAATAAAAAAAAAAAGGATGCGTGAAGCCAGAAGCTCAGCATAGTTAGCATTAGCATGAAACCGCTTTGGCATTGGCATTTGCATTAATTATTGTTTGTAAGAGTATTTACAAATTCATTCATCTGCTCGTGTAAAGAAAATGCCTGGTTTCTTGTAGTTTTTCTGCCCTCTTAATGCTGGAGATACATTTGGTCAAGGGCTGTGCGATCCCCCAAGCCGAGACTGGATCTTTACAGGTGGCCTTTAGTAGAAGAACAATGCATCAATGCTCAGACTGGTGCATGAATACTGCATGAGCATGCTCTAATGCATTCATTCATCAGATAAAGGGCACAACCCCAGCTTAAGACACGCAAATATCTTTACTCCGAGCTCTCCTACAGACAGCTGACGTGATGTTTGTAAGGTCTCGCGACCCGGTAGGTTAATTCTACTATGACGAGGACCTTCAAAGGACATAAAGAGAGATTTCGTAAATACCGCAAGCCCAGGTGGAAACTTGATTTTTTATTTGCAAACAACATGTGAGCTTCTTAAAAGTCAACAGTTGACTATTGAAGATCAGGCCTGTGGTTTTAAAAATTGTCAAAGGAAATAAACGTTACAAGCGAGAATATAGCAAGGTTATTGTTTTTTTCTTTGCTCAACCACTATTTTGACAACGTTTAAGTCAACAAAGCAGAATTCACAACTCATTTTTACTTCAGTAATCTGATGCATTTATATGTGAACAATACAGGAGTAGAGACTTGATCTTATGCATTAGGATTAATTGGGTCCTAGATGTTGGCATTACATCTCTAAATAGAGCCATAAAATGTAATATATATACACAAAATATTATACACAAAAAAAAACTTTGGCCAGCTATTTATTTATTTATTCGCTTGCCTGCTTGCATATTTTTTGTTGTGCATTTAATGCATACTATTTTTATTTTAATAAATTGGGTTCTATATTTCATTTTAGATATTAGATACATACAAATAACATTATTATTATGACTATTATTATTATTATTAGGGTTAAAAAACTAAGCAAACAAGTTTTTAAATAAAAAGTAAAAAAAAAATCAGCAAATAAAATATATATATATGTATATATATATATAGATATATATAGATATATAAAATACTATGTTTATGGATATATATATATTAGTTATATTATTATTAATTATTATCACTAAAAATAGCAAAAAAGGTTAAAAAGTTACAAAGAAAAAAATATACAATAAAAATATATATTGGTTTTAGAATAATTGTACACAACAAATTGGTTCACATATGACAAGGAATGCATTAGGAAAGTAAAGAGGGTTAATTCTGATTTGTTGACTTTAATGTCGAGTTAAGTAAACACTACAGACAGACGGGTCTTGTTGCGGCTTTTCTCTTAACGATAACTTGTTTTACAACTCTTAATATAAATAACTTGAGTCAACCACTTTCACGTACGCGTCCACGTCCTGCAACATTCAATTAGCCGCAGTGACGTACAGCCTCATCCGAGACGCATTTTTCTTGAAGATAACTTCGCCCTGACATCTTTGTCCATCGTGGCACAATCAGGAATGCTTTCATCCTATTTGCTGCAGCTCCTCCCTCTCATATGAAAATCTGCTCGGCTGCTAAAAGGCTTTCCCAGACCCCATTCCTCATCCCTCGAGCCATAATTGCAGCATTACTCCATTTTCAATACTGCTAAGTAATCCACTTAGCCATGACAGCATATTATTTAATTCAGCTATGAAGCATGGCACAGCACGGCTCGCTTGGGACTATAGGTTTCTGAGGTGGTCCTGAGTTCTGCTGGTGGGGGGGCGACGCCGTAATATGAAACAGCTATGCTTATGTAAATCCAATTGTTGAGAATCCCAAATGGTAGCAATATGTAAAATAAATACATTATTTATTTATTTTACAAAATTAAATTAATATTAATGAGCGTATCTGGTGTTCCCTCAATTTTCATATTTCCTACATCCTGGTAAAGACAAAATTTAAATTTTAGCAAAGCATAAATGGGAATAAAAACAGTAAAATTACTAACCTGCTTGGAAATTATATCTGAAAGACTAAAATAAATATATAAACAAACAAACAAACAAACATTAATATATATATATATATATATATATATATATATATATATATATATATATATATATATATATATATATATATATATATATTTGTACACATTTTTGTAATAAAATTTGTAATAAATTAAAACAAAAAATTACCAAAACTGAAAAACAAAAAAGTTACTTGAATAAAAAACATATTTAAATACAAAAAGTTAAATATATTTTTAAATATTTTATATTAAATTATTTTAATATAAATATACATTATTGAATATTGTAAATGATGTATTTTCTGAAAAAGTTGGATAGTCTTGGACTTTCAATAAACCTTAAATTAAAAGGATTAAACGAAGGAATAAACAAATACCATAAATACATATTTTTATATAGTTTTTTTTTTTTATATATAGCCAAATTAAACTTTAAAAGTATCCTTTAAAAATTTACGAGCTTATATGGCAAACACGAGTGAGTTGACGATGCTCTGATTAACGAGGCGTCACTGAAGGTGCTTCTGTAATCGTCTGACCTGAAACCAGAGCTCTAGTGTGAAGAAAGAAGCAGCTTTGTACGGCTCGCCTGCTACGTCTGTTTGAGTTGGACCAACACTCGCTGGCAGCGCTTCCTGTTGTGCCTTCTCTCACAAGGTTCAAAGAACTTCCGAGGGAAGCTTTGCAGGAGTTTCCTTCACAACCTGCGCAAACATGGCGCAAATCACCACCTAACTAAGTGCAAAAAAGAAGTGGATAACGAAAGGTGGCATGGGTTTTTCTTTGGACTGCAGTGAAAACCCATGCTCGATGAATAAGGCTGGTAGCTTTCACCCTATTTAAGTGCAGCGGGATGGCGTGCATGTTAGCGCTTTTATAGGACGGGTGGGGGTGGTTAGCGCTGGACATATTGCTTTCAATAAAGCGGGTTCCATCAGTGTCTGATTTTATATTGAGGCAATGCACTGCAAAAAGTGAAGCTTGTGGGCAAAGCAAACTGATTCAAGCCCTGGTAGGATCACATGTCAGTGCTAAGACTGGTCAGGTCCACCAAAACAGTCTGGAAAAAAAAAAGAAAAAAAAAAAGAATAAGGAAAAAAAAAGAAATAAATATTCCGAAAAGCAAAAATTAGAAAAAGAAAAAGAGGTGGGGGATTAATGATTAAAAAAGAAAAACAATTTTATATACTATATTATATCTAATAATATATATAATATATATGTCTATCATATATATATATATTATATAATATATATAAAATTTTAAATATGTAAATATTTTTTCAATAAAAAATTAATAAAAATGATTAAGCAAAGCATAAATGAAGAACGAATAAAATCAAACATTTGAATAAACTTCATTCACAATAATACCTGTTTGTTACTGACACATAAAACTAACTAAACAACTAAATAAAAAAAATAAAATCATTCCTTATTTAATATTCTTATATTTTTCCACTCACATATCTAAAAAGTGAATTAATATATTTAAAAATAAAATCCTATATAAATTCTTATAGAGTGGAAATGTATAATAAACTGCAAAGCAAATATTCAATCGCATGTCGTGAATTTAGTGTTACAGAGTCTAGTTTACCAAAATGGGTTTATTTGAAAAATATTACAATGATCGCAACTTAAATAGCAAAACAGAAAAAAAATCTATATATTTTATTTGTTTGATTTATTTATTTATGTAAAACATAATGTTAAAATATATTTAAAAAATATTTTATATTACATTCTTTTACTTATTTCAATCTTTATTTCCAAATATTGATGAATGAATGTGCATTTATTATATAGCGCTTTATTGTGTATTGTTTAAACCCCAAAGCGCTGTTGTTACACTCATGTGGGGGGTCTCTCCTCAACCACCCCAGTGTGCAGCATCCACTTGTTGATGCGACGGCAGCCACAGGACAACGGCGGCCAGTGCGCTCACAACACACACACCAGCTACAGGTGAGAGAGAAGAGAAGAGACAGAGCCAATCAAGTGGTTGGGGATTATTAGTTCCCCCAAATTATTTCCAAATAGTCAAAACTATTGGAACTTAAACATGGTGTCCCCCAGGGGGAGCTGCATGGAGCCTGCATATCTAATGAATATTAATGTTTAGTTGTGTTTTGTCAAGACAAGCATCTGAGCAAACCCAATAACCCTAAGTATTAAACAGTGGTGCATAACTCATAACTTTTACATGAATGATTCCTCAAATAGTTACTTTACTGCTCAGATGCACCCAGTTTCACATGTGAAATAAAAATCCCCCAGACTTCTCTACAGATCAGAAAATCACTTGGTTTTGTTACTCTTGAAAACATTACCACATCCTCCAAATGAGCCGATTTTATGCATATTTGAGGTTGTAATGACATTTGCAGGTATTTACAAACAAGTGGTTTTTTGGTACACACCAACCATGTTTACTAAGAATTATTAATATTTTGTCCACGTGACTCTACCGACTCTTTGTACTTTAAAGGCCAGTATTTCAAGACTTCTGAAACAGAAACACAAAAGCGTTTAAAGAAATAATTGCACAAAAATAAAAATTCCTGTCATCATTTACTCTCCTTGAAGCTTTTAGATTTCCTTCAAGTACTTTTCTCACACAAAGCCTTGAAATAAAGCGCGCAGGATGTTTCATAAGGGTTTTGAATGGCATGCGATGAACCAAATGATGACAGTTTTTATTTTTGGGTGGAAATGCTCCTTTCCATCAAAGACAGGATCATCACAGACACCAAAAAAACGCCATTCTGAGTGAGAAAGAAGGCTCCTCTAAGTCAAGTCCGCCCACACACCCGAAACACATCAAATCATTGTCGGTATTGATTTTCTCCCCTCATAACACATCAGCGGTGTGCACATCAATTAGCGGCCAGTGAGTGCCGTGTTACGAGGTCACAACTCACTGCTGCTCTCGCCTACCAGCAAAACCGGGCACAGAGCCATCAACAACGCACCCACACACACCTAACCAGCATTTGATCGCTCAGAGGTTGCTCTTTCTGTGCTCAGAAGACTTAAGCGTTTCCATTTAGAGTGCCTTTCATTTAAAGGGGACAGTTCAGACAAAAATGAAATTTGATGTTATTCACTCACTCTTCTTAGGACATCCAAGATATAGATACTACGTTTTTTCTTCAGTGGAACAGTAAAGAAGATTTTTAGCTGAAACGGTGGTTGTTGGTGATTCATAAAATGCAAGTCAATGGCTAAGAGCAGCACTTTGAGAGTCAAAAAACAACAACAAAAAAAGTTAATCCCCGTGGCTCCTGATGATATATTGAGGTCTTATGAAGTGAAATGATCGGTCTGTGCAAGAAACTGAACATTATCTACAACTTTATTACCTGTGTTTCAGAGCCTCGGTCCAGAGTTATCTCCGGTTCACGAACAAATCATTCTTTGAACTGGTTCTTTTTGGTGAACTAGTTGAAATCAGTTTCACCAAATCGCGACTGAACCATCTGAACCTGTTCATGGATCGAGCAGCACAGATCTACAAGTTACTCAATGCAAAACTTACTTTCAGAGACTCACTTTCAATTGCTATTTTTGAAATTGTGAAAAAAAAAAAAATACTTTTAATATAATCCAAAATCACCAGTAGGTGGTGGCAAAAATCACTGCATGAGTGAGTCACTGAGTCATTCATTCAACCTATGTTGTTCAAATGGCGATTGATTCAGTAACGAAACTCCATGTTGTTGCTCAGAGACGCAAAAACTGCCATCTGCTCTATCTTTGAAGCTATTTCAGTCATGACAACTCTCGGAAAGGATTGTAAAAGCTTTATTGATAAAATTAGAAAAGCAGGTGTTTGGTCTTGGCTGACTAGATCTGATATGCTGCTGCTGCTGCAGAGCAAGTAGACTTGCATTGGCTTAACATGCACAGATCATAAAATTTATAAAGGAAACATCGTACTGCTGCTGCTAGAAAGAGAGGAAAAGATCGCAAGCGAACGCCCCAACAACCCAGCAGGCTCTGGAACGCCCCTGCTTAACAATATAATCCACCCCCCCAACCCTCGTCACCGAGAATACCTATCCGTCATGACTGGTGTGTGACGTAACTGCTAGGCCTGCTTCCATGCAGCCCAGAGGAGCCATGAACTTAAGTTTACTGGCTATGTGGGCCGGGCTTGTCACGCTTGCTTGCTCTTTCTAGGAATCGCGCAAAATAATAAAAAATAAATTCTAAGATAATGGGCTGCCGGTTTTAGAAATGCTGTAGCACAGGGGTCGGCACCTACGGCACACGTGCCAACAAGGTGGCACGCAGAGTGGATAATCGCTGGCATGCAAGAAATAGAGAAAAAACTGCATACTGACATACATTTTGAGGTATAAAACCTTCTCATAGTCACGCAGCCTGTTATGAGCTATAAATACTATTTAAAGTGTGAGAATTAACTTGTACTAGTCTACGGATGCGCACGCGGCCGTTGTACATACTAGGCACTTCAGATCAAAGCCTCAGCGTTCTAACAGCACTCGTCAATGTCAAAATGACTGTGATGGCCAATCAAATCAAGAGTAGGGCGGGGGGTTTACTGCTGATCAGATGCAGACCGCGAAGCGTCAGTTTAAACGTTAAAGAGAGCGAGGTAAGATAGAGGCAACTCATTTAATATTTGTCACTTTTAATGATACATTTACGATAGAAACCTGTTAAATGACCGACAGCTATATCCAGTGATGGAAACTACTAGAATTAATTTTTCTCAAAAATGGCCATTTTGAGAGAGAGAGAGATAAATTGCTTGAGAATGTCTCTCTCTACAAACAATGAAGCTGGGTTTAGTTAAAAATAGCAACAACAACAAGTTTATGAGCTTGAATTTTACTTTTTTGCACAGCGCGATCTCAGATCTGTGTGCCAGTTGTGTGTGTGTGTGTCTGTGTGCATCAATTAAAGCAGCGCATTAATGTAGAACGGTGATTAAACTGAACGGTTTTAATGCATTGTCCTTGTCACACACACATACGGTGATGTTCCAGTATGGTCACACTGTATATCTGTTATTCAAGAAACTTTTGAAAAGTTTGAAAAACGATTAATGAAAAAATCTTCTGAAACTTTTTGCATGGAAATCAAATAGGCTTATCGTTTTTTTTTTGTTTTTTTTATCGTATCATTTAAAAAAGATGTATGTACTGTACAAAGCGGGGGGGGGGGGGGGGGGGCTGTTAACCAGAGGTGTTGGCACAGGGTGGTGTGTTAACCAGAAAAATTAAAAAATGGCACGTCATGTCGAAAAGGTTGCCGACCCCTGCTGTAGCAGAATTAAGTATGGAGACAAAAGTTATGCTCGATTCATGTTTATTTTATTTCCCAGCACCCACCTGGTAAGCATTCAGTGTTGCTTACACATACATTTAGGAACTCATTAACTTTTGGCCTTCGACGATATCTCTACAGTTAGGTCTGATATAGCGTTCGTAAGCAGCTGACGACCAACGGCCCATTTCTTTAAGAGTGGAGGTTGATACTTTAGGCGCTGCTGTAGTTGCTGCGCCGATTTTTGATTGAGTGCGGAGTGTACACTCCTGGATCAAGACTGCAGAGCCAACAGAGCTGCTTGAATTTAGTGGCAAACCAGGAGCTTGTCAAGGGGTTGCCATCCTCTGTAAGAAACAATGGTCGTCAGGTAGGGCATGATGCCGGGTTTTCATGGGGTACCGCGCTACAAGGAGCAAGGAAAGGAGAGGACACAAAGACAGAATTAATACTTGATATAATAATAGGGACAACTTTAATCAGATTTGGTGAAGATCATTGATTAGGATCAAAGTGAAGTGATTTACAAGTAAATTCCCCACACCTCAAGAAAACTTAGAAAGCTGTGAGCAGCGACTGAGTCTCCTAAAAACAATGTCTGAATAAATCCCGAAGACCCCGAGTCTGAGACGTTTCAATAATTCGTGTAACAGTGGAAGGGATAGAGGTAAACGTTTATCTTTCTTCCCTGGATGAGTCTTCAAGATTCCTTTGATGAGCAGGAAGATGGAGGGATGACTGAAGAGGCTGATGCTTCTAGGGTCTCGGCAACGAAGATGGAACTGGATTCCTGCTATAGCTGCTTTAATAGTGGGAGGCTGAAGCTTACGGGCATTTACACAGTTGACTATAAAGGTGCATAAAACTTCAATATTTATTGGAAAGGCGGGAACGGGAAAAGCAGCACAGAAAAGAAAAAAAAATAGGACCACACAGAGTCATAAACTTTCAGTGTAGATCTGGCAATCCCAAAGCTCATATATTTGCTAGCAGCCTCCAGATATGTAGAGAGCAAACTTAGTCTAGATTAGTTTGGCTGAACGGGGGGCAAGGCAGGCTGGATGGGTGAGCTTCGGGGTAAAAGACAAGAAATTCCTGAAATTTAAAGTGTGAGAGAGCATTAGCTTTATTATCAATAAGAGGAACATATGTAGGTTTGAGAATAAAATTATTAATAACGCAATTCCATGTGAGGCTTCTTAAAAGACAATTGATAAAAGAATAATCTGAACGACCTTTATTAAGAAAATCGACTGCTGATTTGCTATCGCATAAAAACAAAATCTTTTTATGGTGCCATTTGTTCCCCAAAGCAAACAGGCTATGACGATAGGGTAAATCTCGAATAGAGCAGAAGATTTAGCTTCAGGAGGGAATTTTGTTTGGCCATTTGTCGGCAAACCATTCATCACCAAATAATCCACCGAACCTGACGGATAGAGCGGCGTCAGTGTAAAGCTGTAGAGAAATAGAAGATTCGAAAGAGTCGTTACAGAAAAAGGAGATCCCGTTCCAACTTGTAAGTAAAAGCAACCAAGTACGTAAGTCAGATTGACATCCCTCGTCTAAACTCGACACCCGAAAGTGAGCCACACAGCGAAACACATCTTCCACCTGATGCCAAAGATATGCCACTGGGAGGGATGGAGGGGCATGACTTTAAATGCATCAGTAATATCTGCTTTGCCCATCCAGGCGCCTTTACCCGCAATTTTAATAAACTGAATAGAATGGTCTATCATAGCGTAGGTGAGTGCGAGCATTTCCTCGGGAATTAAACTATTGATGCTAGAGGTTTCGCCGTTATGGGGAGAAGATAAGTCTATAATCAGTCTTTTCTTTCCCGAGTATTTTCTAGTGGCGATACCTATTGGGTTAATGCAGTATGCTTTAAATGGGGAAGTGAGAAAAGGCCCGATTAAATAACACTTTTCAGATTCTTTTTGGATTAGGGTATCGACTACCCCGGGTTCTTTGAAGGCTGATAACAAATTTTTACTAACATGAATGAATGGTTGGTGGAAGAATGATGAGTGCTGAGAAGAATTGTTTTATTAGTCTGGTTAAGAGAAAATTGACAAAACATCTATTAGGATGAGAAGATAAATTATTAGAAAGCTTGTGGACGTTGATAGGCATAGAAGGGTTTTATTCATCTTTTCGAGGAC
Organism: Cyprinus carpio; assembly: GCF_018340385.1. Taxonomy (NCBI): domain Eukaryota; kingdom Metazoa; phylum Chordata; class Actinopteri; order Cypriniformes; family Cyprinidae; genus Cyprinus; species Cyprinus carpio. The sequence continues at coordinate 22,710,088 of NC_056597.1, read as the reverse complement.
CGGGTTGGAGGCGCTTTGAACCTGCGAGGGCAAACAGCTCCGGGGTGACTATCGCCACAAATGGCACAGCAATGCAAAAATTTACACTTCACGGTAAGGACGTAATGATTCGTTGTGATTTTTTTAAATTATTGAATACTGGATTATTGTATAATTCTGGAATTGTTGGGTTGTTATTTAAATTTTGAGCTTGAGATTTTGGGATTTCGGAATTAGATTGACCAGCTTTCCATTGGGAAGTTTCATATGCAGTACGAGGACACAGACTTGTGGTATGAGAGAAGGAGCCACACATGGAGCAGGAGTTAGTCTTATGACCAGTGAAGTGTCTACTTATCAGTTCAAGATCGACGATGGACCAATCCAGTTTAACATTGAAACGCTGAATATACAATGCTGCTTTAGCAGAAAAGGACTTATGGTATGGTATGGTACAGAAGAGCAAAGCAGTATTTTTACTAAATTGATATCATTACCTGCTAAGATCTGATTTCTCAAACTTGCTGGCAAAGCTGCTGCAGGTGAAATGAATGGGGTTCCACTTGATGGTGCAGGAGTTGCCGTCGCCAGCATGTGACGCGGTGACACGTCACACTGTGAACCACCTGGAGATTCTATGGGGAGTAGTGAAGACTTCTCTAGCGCTGCTACTCTGGCGTCTATGTTGTTGACTGAATCTTTGATGTCGAAAAGAGCAGCAAGCACGGGGTCCTGTCCTTTTCGGAAAACGTTAGAAGATCTTTTTGCTGAAGGAGTGGAAGTTGCTGTAGGTATGGTGTTTTTTCTTTTAGCCTTAGCCTTCGTCGGGGCTGTGTTGGACAAACTAGGTGGTGTTGGATCTGGATCGGACAAGGCTAGGAAAAAGGTAAACAAATCTTGGTGAGATAATCCTGTTGGAGCTGCGATGTTACGGCTAAATAAATTCTCCAAAATCTTAGAGACTGGCCATTTTGAGATTGAAGCATGGCGTTGGGCCAGACGAGCACTCCTGCATTTGGCAAGGGAGTATCGTTAGTGGATGATTCGTCCTGGATATCATGGTTAGACAAATTCTCGTGAAACTGGGAATTCCCAGTGATAGACCAAGCGCTAGCAAGAGGATATGCATTGCGCGCAGGTATGGTTAGCTTGGAATGTGTCCGGTTTATAGGCACACGGTAATTATAATTAGAACCTGATTGGCTGGGAATGTGATTTTGAATGAACCAATAGAGCGCCAATAGAGTTTCATGGCTGAACTACTGTAAGTCAAATAATATTAACTTCTTGTTTATTGGAAATCGATATAAAAATCAATATCACATTTGCAATCATGCTGATATTTGGAGAAAAAAAAACTGTACTCATTGTGTGATATTAACTAGGCTACATCAGATGACAAATATAAATTAAATATATAAAAGACATATGGGGGAAAAAGTCAAATGCTGGTGTATCTGATCCTGAGTTCCTCTAACAGTCACTGAACTGGAAAGTTTGAATGTTTTTATGGCTTCTCATAGTTTATGTAAAAAGGTGAGCTGATAAAAACTAATTTCAATTATATGCTTTCACTTTATATGCTTTAGACATATAAAACATCTGTGATTCACATCATTACTGGGTGCTTTAATAATATATTTGCGTATACAGTATGTTACTTCATTGCATGATTATGTAAACAAACTAGTAAACTGAACCAGTTCACAGAAACAAAATGTTAAAAACAACTAGTTCATGGAAAATAATCATATTTCCCCATTTGCCTGAGGCATATAAAGTTGTAAATAATGTTCAGTTTCTTGCACAGATCGATTGTTTCGCTTCATAAGACCTCAATATATCACCAGGAGCCACGAGTATTAATTTGTGTTCCCTGTTTATGCTTTTTTGACTCTCATAGAGACGGCAGCCATTGACTTTCATTTTATGAATCACCAAGGACCTTCTTTTTTATGTTTTACTCAAGAGGAAAGTCACCCTTATCTTAAATGGCCTGAGGGAGTGTTTTCATTTTTCCGTGAACTATCGATTTAAGTATTAACTTTGTCTCAGATGTTTCTCCTGAATTTCCTCCTAAAACAGTATGTGGTGCTTCTTTCCTACAGATCTCACACCTCAAGCTCTGTTTAGAAACCAAGAGCAGAATGTGTTCTAATTAACAAAGGGAGTAAAAGAGTTAAACGTGTGAATTAGTCTCATACTTGTTTGGTTTGACGTCTGATGGGAGGGGAATTCACAGCTATCAATAGCGTGATTGTGCAGCGATGCTGCTGTGAAATTTGATTAATAGGGGTGGTGGGTCTTGTGGCGGCTAAATTTTATGTTTCTGAAATATTGTTTTTAGTGTGGTTTTTATAGAAAAAATAACCATGTTGTGGTATTGTTGTAAAAATGTTTTTGAAATGTGGTTGAAAATCTCCCCCATATGAAGCTCATTGCTCATTCTAATCAAAGCACAGTCAGATCCATAAATCTCCTGGCGTGGATGTGTGTGATCTACTGCTGGAGGAGTTTGTGTGTACATCAAATCACTGCAGTACCATGGAAATGCCATGATTTTTGGATATTACATGGCATGGTCTCAGCAATACGACAATATGTAGACGGTCCAATCGAATCACTTGGTTTACATCCATCAATTTCAAATAATATATGTAGCACCTTGATTTTTTTAAATATTAAAGCCACCAGATTCTGCAGATATTATTTTTGCAATATAATAACATAAAATAATATAATATAACATAATACAATATAACATATAACCCACAGCTATTTACCATATAAACACCATGGTATACACAAAAAAAAGAAAATAAGTATACTCAGTAGTCAATTCACCAGATTATGCAAAAATAGACATAAAAATTTCTAAATAAATGAACACAAATATTTTATATCACGCACCCCCTACTTGCAGTACTGTACAGAACCATATGAATACGATGGAATATATTATAATCATTAAGTATTTAATTCACCATTCTGTTGAAGCATATATCTCTGCAACAAAAATGTAAAACTTAATATAAAAATATTGTAATATAATTAACATGATAATATTATCATTTAAATATTTCTTATTATATTGCATATAATGCATATTTCTCCAACAAAAATATATTAAATTATTGAAATTATGATATTTAAAAAACATTAAAATAAGATCACATATAATGCAACACAGTATAATATATTTTACATCGATTTTTTCGTTAAAACATCCATCGCTACTTAACAAATCCATACTTGAGGCAACAAATAATAATATAATATAATATAATATAATATAATATAATATAATATAATATAATATAATATAATATAATATAATATAATAATATTTGGGTCAAAACACCCATCCTTACAGTACATGTACAGTACATGAATACCAATATTTAAAAAAAAAAATGCTATAATCATAGTATAGTGCAAGCACACAGTATTTGCAGCATGTCAAAACATGATAATATTTATCGAGTATGTTATTAAAATATCACAGAATTACCATCTGATGTCATCATTACTCCATGTTAGATTGCCAGTATAATCAAATTACCAAATAACCCACTGTGTACCGACATGACTTTAAAGTGTGCCAATGTATCAAAACTAGAGCATAAAACACGTTGGAGATGATTTCTCTGAGTTAATGTGACATTTGAATCTGAAACTCTCCAAATATTATAGTACCAAACCCGTGACTCACTTTGACTCATACAAACCAGACGCTCAAATAAACGATGTTGTGGTACACAAGTATATGATACAAACAGAAAAATATGGTGCAATTCTGACTCACACAGACGGGCAAACAAAGAGTGCCGTGCCCAGACATGCTGTAGCTTTAGTGTCACCTTCCCAAAGCCTTCAGCTCCTTTCCATTTCTCTCCCCTAAAAACAGCGGCCCACAAAGGCAACAGAAGAACGAGGAGACAATAGTGTCTATTCTCTTTCTTTCATTCTCTACGGCTCACTATGAGAGCAGACATGCCGCCTGTCACAATGCCACTTCGGTCTTGCCAATCTCCACGTCGTCGTGTGATTCGCTGCTCGTCCCGGGACGGGCTAATCCACACTGAAAGGGTCCAAGCGCCGAGGGAGGCCCCTTATTGTTACTGCATTTAGACAGAGTTCAAAGCGCTTCTTGTGCCACCTGGCCATCTCCGATGTCGAGAAACGTAAAGATGACTCTTACTGGCCTGACTCAGTTCATCTGAATGACCACAGACCACAAGAAAAGCCAGCAGTGACATGAGATAGCGAGAGAGTCAGAGGAGACGTGAGTGATCGTCTCTGTCGCTGGGATGGATCTGTATTCAGACACTCAAACCACAGTAAAGAGAGAAATATACTGGTCGCAAGTACGCAAAAAATAACATGTTGTGGAAACTAATAATGTTAATGCTCTATATGTAAAATGAATAAATATAATATATATATATATAATATATTATATATATATATAACACACACAATTAAATATTTAAAACAGTTTTATATATATAATTATATTTTATATTGTTAAAATATTTATTTTAAATGTGGGTATTTTTTATATAAAGTAAAGAATAATAAAAATTCTATATTATTTAAATATGCTTTTACAAATATATATAGTATATATTATATATATATATATATATATATATATATATATATATATATAATGCTGATGAAACGAGTAATGTAAATGTGTTCTTAAGGTAAAATATATATATATATATATATATATATATATATATATATATATATATTATATATATATATATATATATATATAATATATATAAATAAATCTAAATAATAAAAGAAAATATTGGCTAAATATTTAAAATAGCATTATATAATTATATTTTTATATTTTAAAAGCATAATTATTTTAAATGTGACTATTCTATATAAAATAAAGAATAATAAAACATTTTTTTTTAAATATGCTTTTAAAAACATAAAATGCTGTTGAAACTAATAATGGAAAAATGTTCTATATGAAAAAAATATATTTAAAAATGTATTTTAAAAATCTAAAATGCTGATGAAACTAGAAATGTAAATGTGTTCTACAGGTAAAAAAAATATATAAAAATCTAATTAAAAAATTTGGCTAAATATTTAAAATAGTATTATGTATAATTAAATTTTATATTTAAAAAAATCATATTTAGTTCATAAAAATAAATTATTATTATTTTTTAAAAGTTATTACATAATATATTTTATTATAAAAATCTATAACAATATGCCAAAACACCAACCAGATCATCTCGGCATTGTGGATGACAGTCCTGCATGGGCAAACACCAGACATAGTTTAATAAAAATGTTATTTATTTATTTTATTAATTTATTTATAATTTGTTTATATCGATTTTTTTTTGTTTTTATCTGTTAATAGATTTATTAAGGTATTATTTTAATGGCCTGTGTGAAAACATGATTAATGACACAATCCAGGCGCTCTTAAAGAAACCAATGAGGTCAAATCTGTTCAAAAGAGCCCTGACACTCATGAGCCGCTGTGAAGAGAATCAGACAAACGTGATTACAGGTATTTCAGGTAAGACATTAGCTCACTTCATCAATGTTATATGAGACCAAACACAGCGTACCAACGCTCACAAGGACAAAATAAAGACGTACAACAATCTGACAGCAGTAGTCAAGTAGAATTAAATTAGCCTAACCCACTTAAGCTGAGAAGAGAAACAGACGAGGGGAGATAAACTATTTAGAGTCAATGCAGACGGTCTGAATGTGAGGGACTCGTTCCAGATAAATGACAGCGGGGTCGGCCAATGAATCTTCAGCTGTGAGGGAAATAACAGTCAACGCAAAGAATACGCCTCTTATCAAGAACCAGTTTTGGCTGTATATGGTTCATTGCAGATTAAAAACAATTCCATCATCAGTTCTTCAGATCAGTATGATGTTATAGGCATCAATTATCAAAAAAGGAAGCGCTCCTTGGTTCTTTAAAGTAACAGCTGAAGTTGTTCTACCTCCTTAAAATGCATTAAAAAAGGTTCCCCCCCCAAAAAAAATCAAGGTTATAAAGTCAACGTGAAATCAAATTGACTTTCATTTAGTAAAACTCATTTCGTTTCAAAGGTGTTGCCATTTCTTTCTTCTGTTGAAAACAAAAGTAGCAGTAATATGAAAATGTCTCCTGTGTATGAAAAAAAAAAAATAATTAATAAAAAAAAATCTTAAAATGCAATAAAACTAAAAAAATAAACAAAAATAAAATAAAAGTTAAAATAAATAAAATACAAATCTTAAAATATTATAAAACTAAATAAAATAAAGTTAAATAAAAATAAAATAAATTAAATAAAAATAAATCATGAAAAATAATATAAAATATAAATAAAAAACAAAAACAAATAAAAAATAAAAATAATCAAATATAAAATATAAAACATAAAATAACTGAAATTAAAATCGACTCATCAGTAAAAACATTACTACTATTACAGTAAGAAAAACCCAAGTTGACCTTGACCTCTGGCCTCTGACAGCCCAGCTATTATCAAAACATAACAAATCATGTCATTTTAAACTGTCATACTGTGAAAGTAAAATGTTTTTTTGCACTTTCACCTCATCCTCATTCATCCTTGCTAATTTAAGACGGTTGCTTTGAGATCCCACACAGATCTGGCCGGAAGTTTGAGGACCCTTCTCACCCAAAAGACATTTGCCCTCTCGAGGTCTCTCCACTACAATGAGTCAAGTGCAGCTTTCTCAAAACCATTAAACCCAAAACGACCATGTTTCCTCCGAGAGGGAGGGGTATCACTGCTAGTGAGTGCTTAGTATATTTTTTTGGGGTTATGTTGGTTTTGGAGACAGCTTAGCAGAAAAAGGGAAGCCTAAGCAAACATCTCCATTATCACCCGCTCATTAGAGAACGTGGCGCTTGCTTCCTAGCCCCTGCGCTCGCTTGTGTCCATTCGCAATACAAAACACAGCAGTCTCCTGGCGCCAGCGCTTGGAACCAGACCCATTGACCCGATGCAATACTCAAGACCTGGTGACCTCCGGTTGGAGCTGTGACCGCAGTGACCCACTGTGACCCGGCCTGCATCTCAACACATGCAACACACTGGGAACAAAAGAGATTACAGAGAACATCTGATAAATGTAATGGCACTTGGCAGCTCTGAGCTGGCTTTTTTTAGGGTTGGTCCTCTGGCCATTTTTATCACCCGCCAAGAAGAAATCATAGTGTTGATTACTTGAAAAAAAGGATTATGAAATTTCAGCTACGCCAAGTATGTGAAAGCCAAACGGTACAAGACGATTTTACCCACTCTGAAACAGAAATGCCCTGTATGCTGCTTTTTATATAGATAGATAGAAAATTAAAATGATATAAAAACGCTACTACAATAATAGTAAGACTCGGTTTCCTAAATCATGCCTATAAGAGACCTGCAGTGTGGGGATTTTTTTGAGGTGCCCATAAATGTTTACTAAATAAAATATGGCTTGGTAAATTCTTAATATTAGTAATCTAATTTGGTTAATATATAATATTTTAACGTCCCACACACACACAACACACACACATATAGATGGAAAATCACAATATGAATGTAGTAGATATTAAAAATACATTAACTATAATTAATTTAAATATTTGTAAATAGTATAAATAAGATCCAATGCGATGTTAGCACAGGCATGATTTTTGTGCTGCATAGACAAACAATAAATCCCTTAAAATGTCAAACGTGTTCAGGACATTATCAATAATAATTGGAAACGCAATGCCCACTTTCCAAGTCTTAAGCAACCGAATACAAAGAGGGGGGGGGGTGCAAACAAATTGTTTGTACCAAAAGTTTTCTACAATAAACACAAAAAACTTCACTTTTCTGGCCCCCAAGCTGCAGTTGTGATTGGTAACCAAAAAGGGTCCCCCTCTGGCCATTTCACCTCTGGCCACGGACCAAGGAAAAAACGAGAAAAAGAAAACAGGTCAAAAACAACCTCGCCTGGAGAGTGGTGAGGTCCCCCGTGTGATTGTGGTGGGCTGTTAAAAACATGAAAATCAGGAGTATGAATTTGGCGGTAGGCTGTATTCTGGTTAGGGGAATTGTTGGTGAAATACAACTCAGCACCATGACTTGCCTGTTAAGCCAATCAAACCTCACTCCCTGGTGCCTTCCTCACTATCTGGTGGTAAAATGAAACTGTGTCTCAATGTCCCCTCCTGTATCCCTGTTGACCTGCTTCTGCCTAGAATGACTCAGTGTTTAGGTCAAAGATGAGAGCAGTCTCAACACAAAAGGCCTTTTTTTGTTACTTGTAGACGTATTTTCATTCACCTCACCAGCAGAAAAGGTAAAGTCAAGGTTGCGGAAAACGCGAGGAAATAGGTGTGGTAGTTGCCAACAGCAATTCTGACTGAAAGTTTTTTTTTTTTTTTTACGAGGGGTTTTATATATTTTATATTGTTATATTTTATTTATATGTTGAAATGTGTCAGCCAAAAAAGTGCTCTACTTAAAATGTCAAAAACATGGATGTTAAACAACTACATTAATAATACATTTATATCCTTTTATTTACAACTTTTAAGTCTAGTAATTTTGAACATGGTACAAAAATAAAAAACAAAAAATCTTTCAAATTAAAAAAAATAAATAAATAAATAATATAAGATAATTACGCATAAGCACAAAACAATCTTACAAGCAAAAAAAATAAAAATTAAGTAAATAAAAAATAATACATAAAATATGGAATATAAAACAAAAGTACAATAAAACATAACAGTCACACAGGAAAAGCTCTTTACTTTTAGAGCTTAGAAAAGAAAGTTCATGTAACCGAAAACAGCATATTTTCATATGTTTCATAAATGAAAAACACTACATTTTCATTTCTCAGACTTAAAAAAAAAAAAAAAAAAAAAAAAAATGCTACTAGTTTGCAGATTCTTTCCCAAGGTGCCTATGTTGTTTGTTTTTTCTGTGTCCATAACTTCATTCAGAACAACGTTTCCTCAAGGAAGTTAAACAGCATTTAGGTCACAGGAGAACCTGCTCTGGTGGTTACAAAGATGCGGGTTTATATTTTAAAAGATAACTTTCTACACATTACAACAATAACAACAAAACTGGATTTGACTGGATCCTTGTGCCAGATTTTTTTTAGCTGCATAGCAGTTGGCATCTTAATATTTTATCTGACTCACTCACAAGATCACTATCCTGTCACAGACATTCATAACCAAAAACTGCACATTCAATTTAGCCATGGAGTCAAGTTAATGAGATCAATTGCCACCGTGTCTCTAACCAATAACCTCAAAAAAGAAATGAGAAAGTAAAGGAATGTTCCTTTGGAATAACAAGCTCTGAGAATCCCAATAAGATCTGAAATGTGCAGTCAAGTTGGAATAATATCACTTTTACTTTATGTTGACTTTAATGAAAGAGTGGGGATCTCAAACAAAAAGACAAACAAAGTTACAGAAGGAAAGAAAAAAAAGAAAAGTCACAAACCCTCCAGAGTTAGTGTGGGCATTTATAATGCTACTGGACTGGTCAGTGTTTCTTCGACTGGATGCACATCAACATATCCAGCACCATTGTGCAATCAGCCCAGACTCCAGCACTGAGTACAGAAAAACAATAACGCCTCTGATAAAGCTCTTGAGAGCTTTCAACGCTTCCTCAGTGTTTGACTTCAGCAGTCCACTGTAAACAAACTCAAACGCACAGGTATGCTGCTCAGATCACAGATAAAACCGTACCATCTGTGTGTGCTGGATCAGACACGTAAACTTGTGCTCTCACCCTCCTACCAATGATCGGTGAACAGCTTGTATTTTTTTAATACCAAAAAATGGTTGATCTTCCTGCAAATAAGACAAAAAACATCAAAAAGTGCAACATGTTAATACTTCGGCTCTGGATTAGCTAGTGAACTTAAAGAACTAAATACAATAATAATCTTACACAGCTTGACCAACTTCAAAACCAAGATAGATTTTATATTGCCAGGTGTGGCTCTGGAATAAGCTTGTTAACTAGGCATCGCCAGGTTCAGCTTCTTGACCAGTTTCCAATAAACAATGGATGACCAGCTAAAACCCACCATGTATTATCATCAAACTGGATTCAAATTTGTGTTGCCCTAAAAAGTATAGGCTAACACTCAATTCTCAGAAGATTAGTGCTGAAACCACAAACATCTAACAAAAATGGTTAATAGTTAATATTTAACATAGTTTAATAGTTTTACATTGCTAGCCTTTAATTGCATATATTATTTTATTTACAACTTTCATTGTGTATCAGGTCTCGTTGACTTGTTGCATTATGCGTATGTTAGCATAAATTCAAGCAAGATAAATTCAAACATAAACAGAAGTATTTAAAAAAAAAAAACTGTATTCAATTATTATTAAAAATACAAATAAATATTATTAAATAGAAATAATACAATATAGAAAAATTATATCTAACTCTCATTTACTTGTCAATATGATTGCTTACTTATTTATTCATTTATTTTAAACCCTGTTCAAAATTTTATCTATAATGAAAACCATTGAAAACTTGACAACCGTCATTGACAACCACAAATAAATAATTATATAAATACTTTAACTCTTTTTTTGCTCCAATTTATATATAGTTTGAGTGATAGTTACCTTTATATGTCACAAAGATTGTAGTGGCACATGTACTAAACTCATCAACCTTCAGCTTTTCCACCCTGAATAGTGTTCGGTTGCTTTTGTGCTGGAGTCTGAATGGAAGTGCTGTGAGTGTTTCTTTTTTCTTTTTTTCAGCTGAGCTTACACTCACTGATTCCACTGACCATAAGAGAACAGCAGTGCTGGTTCCCAAAGCACAATCCCAGCATCTCAGTACCATCAGCTGACTTTACTTAAAGGGGTCATATGATGCTGCTTAAAAGAACATTATTTGGTGTATTTGGTGTAATGAAATGTGTTTATACGGTTTAAGGTTAAAACACATTATTTTCCACATACTGTACATTATTGTTACTCCTCTATGCCCCGCCTTCTGAAACACCTCGACTTTTACAAGGCTTATCACTCTGAAAAGCGAGGTGTGATCTAATTGGCTTGAGTGAACATAAAGAATATCTCTTTGGATTTGAGACTTAAGTCTTTGCAACTTTACAGATCTTCTTTATTCACCAAGAGCTTGTAACACTCCAAAGAGAAAGGAAAAATTGAAATCGCATCATATGACCCCTTTAAGAAAAAAAAAGAAAAAAAATTGAGGAAACCCGTTGGCTTAAAACTATGAATTAAATAAACTTAATGCATAATGAAAGAAATAAGTTAAAAGAAAGAAATGAGTTACACTGATAAATAACAGTTTGAAAATGTGTTGTGTTCACTTTTTCTTTTAAGTTGGACTTAAATTGATTAAATTTCAATTACTTAAAAGTGTGATTCTTCTTAATTTAAATTAAGATAACTAAGTATCTACTAGTTAAATTGAGGAAACCCGTTGCCCTGAAAAAATTAACTTAAAACGTGTAATAACAATTCACTGATTTGATCTTATTTTATTAATTTCTTTAAAGTTGAAAATTGTAGGCTACTTATACAATTCTTGAAAATACAAAATTGTTCAAAACAGATGGCACAAAAACATTTTTCATGGGCAGAACGTGCCAAATTTTCAAAGTCTCATCCGTTCATCCGAGCTCAGTTATACATCTATTAAATAGAAAGTATGTAACAAGCTTAAATATTTACTATTAACCATATCAGCTGCTAGAAAACAACAACCCAAAACCTATATTCAGCAGACAGCTTGTTAATGAAGACAGAAAACAAGAGGAGAGACAGAATGAGAGGGGAGCAGCGGAGCGTGCTGGAGGGAGTGGAGCTGAAGCCACCTGAGAGCCTCCCGCTCGCCCACTCCACGGCCCCTAGAGTCCCCGCTCTATTCATTCACACGGCTCGCCTCGGTCGAGTATCACAGCACACCGATGCGCTTTGTGTTCGTGGTGTGCTGTGATTCTGTTTATTCTGCTCCAGAGGTTCTGTGTTGATGCGCCGTTTACTCTAATGGGTGTGAACAGAGGTTCAACAGACAGCTTTCCACTTGTGGCCAATCCTTAAAATCTACATAAAAACGACCAATTGACACTGTAACTGTCTTAAACGTTTAAAAAAAAAAAAAAAAAAAAAAAAAAAAAAAAAACCTTAACGGAATAAAAAAATAAAGCTTAAAAATTAGAAGAAAAAAAATGTAAAATTAGAAAGCAAAATAAAATACAGTATATTCAAAATATGTAAAAAAAAATATAAAAAAAACTTTTAATAATAAAAAAAAAAAAAAATAGAAACAAAATAATATAAAAATACCAAAATTTTAAATATATATATTTTAATAAAATTTAAAAAGTTTTTTTAAAACTCTAATAAATTAAAACAAAAAACTGAAAAAAAGCCTTAAAAAATTTAACCCCTTTGGTGTTTTAAAATTTTTTAAAAAAAAATAAATAAGTTGAAAAAATACAATTACTAAAAAAAATACAGTAATCTAAATAAAAAAGTAAAATATTATTTAAAAATTGATAAAATAAAAAAAATGACAAGCAAATAAGTTTACAAAAATTTAAAATTTACTAAAAAAATAATAAAAATTTTAATTACAAAATTTTTTTTCTAGCCATATCCATTAAATCCATTACAAGTCATAAAAAATCCCCAAAAAAAAAATGAAAAACACAAGGAATATGACATTTTCAGTTTAAGAAATTAAAAAGTAATTTCCTTAATTATAGTTTTTGCTAATTTTCCAGTCCAGGCCCAAAACACATTCTGCAAAACTTTTTTAACGTGTTGTTCAGTGTACAAAATCCCTTAATAAAACAGCCTTCTAAACCATTTTCTTCCCGATTCCATATATGTATTTTAATGCATACGAGTACCCAAAACTAAAAGCACGTACTATAATTTACGTCAAATCGAGGAAAAAACGACGTTTCTCAGTCTATCAGTTAATAGTAAGCTTTCCACTTGTCCATTTTTAAACTCATCAAAAAAATCACCCTTACAACTGTAAAAAACCGAGTAAAAAAAAAAACAGTTTCTTTTGGTAATTGAAAACACATCTGCTGTTCACCCTTTGCCAGCTTTCCTTTTTTTTTACCGATCCCCCCCCTTTACACTTTAGCCCCCGGGGCCGTTAAAAAAAAAAAAAGTAGTCTTTTGGGGGAAAATTATTTTTAAAACACGCCCAAAAATATTAGCACTTTTTAAAGAACCAAACTGTTCAAAAATTTTTGATATTTTAAGGTTTTTGTTTCAGCAGCTGTCTAAAGGTTTACAAGAGGGGGGAAAAGCATTAAAATTTTAATAAAATGCTCATTTGTGATCAGGTAATATTTTTAACTGAAAAAAACATTACAATTTCGTAAAATATTAAAAAAAAAAATTAAGTTAAAAAAAATACTTTTTGATAAAAAATAAAAAAAAAATTAGAATAACTGAAATAAGTCTAAAATGAAAAAAAAAACAAAAACTAAATTAAATTTTAAAAAATTAAACAACAAAAACCAAAAAAAAAAAGAACAAACTAATAAAAATAAAAAATACTTTAAAAAAAAAATGGCTAAAATTTAAATTTAAAAACAAAAACGAAAAAAAAAAAGTTATTTTTAAAGCTAAAAAAAATTTTTATGTAGATAGAAAATATGAAAAAAGATGGGGAAATAGAGTTAAAAATTATTTATATAATAATAATATAAAAAATTATTATTTTATATATATTTATTTAACAAAATTACAAAAGAAAAAAATTTTAAAATGAAACAACTAAAACCCCAAGAAAAAATAAAAACAACCAAAATTAAAAATTATACTTTTGTGCATAATAAAAAACTGACAATGATGTGTGAAAAAAAATTTACAAACTTGCTCCCCTCTTTTAAATGCCCTCACAAAAACCCCCCCCTTCCCTACTTTATTTATCACAATTTTTTAAAATTTTTAAAATTTTGCCACGAATCTTAAAAATCCTATTTCCCCTCATTACGCAAAGGGAAAAAGTTTTCTATTTAAATAATTAAAAATTTGCACTTGCTTTCAAATTTTTTCAGTCGAGACAATTTTAGGCAATTTTTTCTTAAACCGGTTGTATGGCAAAAAATCCCTCTAACTCCACATCTGCAAAACATTCCAAATTGATCCAATTTTTCTATTAATCCCTTTTTTCCATTTAAATCCCTGCAAAAATTATAATAAGGGGACCATGATAATGGAAACGGGCTGCAAACTAACGTTAACAATTTGGAAGGGATTTGCTGTTTATGTGGGGTCATCCTAGCATTTTCCCCCAGGTCACCATTTCATTTTAAGTAGCAAACAAGGCGAATCACACAAATTTTAATTTTCCCAAATGATTTTCTGCGACACAATCTGCCGGGCCAAAAAAGGGCCGCGCCCATAAAAAGGTTTCTGCTGTTGGGGAAAAAAGTGCTTTTCCAAAAAAAAAAAAAACACCAAAAATGCAGACGAAAAATTTGGGCTGAAAACACCTTTTTATTCAGACAGGCAGAGGCCAAGCCTGACCCCACCTCCCCCTACACCCTTTTTACATCACTGCACAAAAGTCCCTCCTTTGTGAGAATATGAAATTGAGTAACTTCCAGCTTTTTTGATGTTTAAAGGCACACTCATTCATGGGTCCTTCACTGGTGCGGGGCTTTTCCCCGGGGCGCTTGAAAGGCTTATTCAATTCCCTCCTTTTCCCTTAAACAACATTACCCAGACCTGCGTTAAATGGGAAAATCTTGGAAATTAAAAAATTGCTCACGCTGGCACAGACGAGAGTGGTTTTATGAGTCGATGAGTGCCAATACACCCAAGACACAAACAAACGGCCTGCGAAAATATTTATTCGACATGACGCATTAAGTCTTGAGTGGGGATAAAACAAACATTTAGTTATTCTTTTTTTCACTTCTCAACAAAGACAAACGAAAGAAAACGATTTGCTTGGTGTGGCTCATCATGCACCGCAGGCTGAGGGGTAATGTATCTCAGGTTTGTCCCTGCATTTTAAGGGAATTTTTAATACATTTGAAGATTTTTTTTAAAAAAAAAAAAAGTAATGAAAGAATGTTGACATTTACCAAAAAAAACTAAATTCCAAAAACACCTAAGAAGTCCCAAGTCATTTCCCTGAATGATTTAAAACTTTCCCTGCAAAACTGTTTTATTTTTAAATTAAAAAATTTGGGAAGCGAGTGGGTACTAACGGTGAAACGGCGTTGGGTCTAAAATCGACTTTATCAGTAATCAGATTCGGGCCGAAAGAAATGTTTTATACCCTCCAAAAATGAATAAATAAAATGCAATATTTTTTTAATATACAGACTTTCACAAAATTTTTCCCCGGCAAAATAAACTTTTTATGCTGCTTAATATAAGCCCCTTTTCAAGAAAAAAGTTCAACATAAAATAAAAGTACTATTTAAATACCATAAAAAGGGGGGTTTTGCTTTTTTCTGTTTTTTTTTTTTTTTATAAACTGATAAAATTAAAATTTCGACTACGTAAAAGTTTTCTCAGCATTTTACGTAGAGCATGGGTTGGTGTTGGATCATAACATATTGTTTTTGCCAGAAGTAAAAAACAAATTGTGGAATATCGAATTGAGGATGAAGAAAATCCCCGAATCCCCGTGATCTTTGCTGGGTAAATTGGCCATCGTGAAAACCCGGTTCCCTCATAGACCCGCAGCCCCTCATGTACTAAAGTGAAAATTCTGAAGAAACAAATTGAAAGGGTGCTAAAAAATAAAGACAAACCAAAAAATGCCCACCAAAAAACTGAGAAACAAAATTAAAACAAACATTCAAAAAACAGGATTTTAAGTTTTTGTTTTAGGACTCAGACCCCCCACTGAAGAAAAGGTTTCCCCCAAGGAAACCCCTACATTTAATGCCTCACTCTTAAAGCAATCATTTGAAACTTGAAATTTTATGGGGGGTCAAAAGCCAGACAGCAGGGAAAAGCATTCTGAAAGGACCACGTTCGAAAGGGGGCACCTAAAAACAAGGCCTTCAAAAGGGCCCGGGGAAATCCCAAAAAAATGGGGGAAGGCGAAGGTTTGGGGCAGAGGAAAAAAAGGACGTTGCCTCTTTTATGAGAGTGCTTCCGGCAGAAGTAATCCGGTCAAACCCAATGCTTCCCCTGATACGCCCCTGGAAGCCCTCCTAATCAAAAATCACATCGGGACACAAATCTGGGTTTAGTCCCCTGCTCTCTTCAGAGAAAATCAAAAAAGGAAAACGCTTATTTGTTGAAATAAAAACACCCGTGCAGTTAAACTAAATGAATTGCTATTTCACTTTTTTTTGCACCGACAGAAATTTAAAGCATTTTTTTCAGACCGTGGTTTGCCCTTTTTAATTTTGCACCTTTTATAAAATCTGTTTTTTTTTTTTCCCAATTCAGTTTTTTTTTTTTTTTTTTTTGGATGGGGTTTTCCGAAAGTGTCTACAAACAATTGTTTTTATTTATTTAAAGTTAAAAAAAGTTTTTTTAGAGCCC
Organism: Cyprinus carpio; assembly: GCF_018340385.1. NCBI lineage: Eukaryota > Metazoa > Chordata > Actinopteri > Cypriniformes > Cyprinidae > Cyprinus > Cyprinus carpio. The sequence goes on along the minus strand of NC_056597.1, from coordinate 22,693,536 downwards.
CATGAATTTTTTTTTTTTTTTTTTTTTTTTTATAAATGTTTTTTTTTTTTTTTTTTTTTTTTACAATTTACTGTTTTAAAATTAAAATTTGAAACAAAAAGCTGTGCATTAATAAAATCAGAACAAAAATTTTAAAATATTTTTTTTATTTTTTTTTTTTTTTTAAACCCGATTCAGATTTTTTCCCCTAGTTGTTTTATTTAATATTTTAAAATTTAAGGTTTCTTAAAATAATAATTTAAAAAATGTTTTAAACAATTGAATTTATAAAACTTTTTATATTTATTTATTTTTTAAGGAAAGGAAATTCTGTGTTGTTTTTAGAATTTTTCTGGATTATGATTTTAAAAAAATTTAAATCATGGAAAGAAATGAAAGCTACCAAAAAAATTAAGTTTAAACTTTTTAAAGTAATCAAAGAAAATGTTCTTTTGTTTTCTTTAAATTTTTTGGGAAACAAAGTGCTGCCAAATTTAAAAAAATTTTTCTACTGTGTTGCGTTTTCTGCTTTGGACTGATGAAACCCCATAACTTGCAAAAGAAAAAATAAGTATTTTCAGCACAGTGCCTGAGAAAACACAGAAAGCTGAAAATCTGTTTTAAAAAGGCAACCCAAAAAAAAAGTTTAGCATTCCCGACTTTGGAGGTTTATGGCGGACTCTCTCGAATTCAGACGAGCAAGACACTCTTTGGTCTTCTAAGACTTTTAAGTGGTGAAAAAAAAGCAAAAACTGACTCAAGCACAGTACGATTATATTTCAAAAACCCGGTGCACTGAGGGAGCAAGTTTTGAAAAAAGAAAAATTTTGTCATCATTTCTCAATTATGTTGGTTCTGTTTGCTTTCTTTCTGCTGAAGGTATTTTTAAAAATGTTTAGGTTTTACAAATATTTTTTGAAGAAGAAAGTTGAAAGTTTATTTTAGATCTTGAGGATTTATTATTTTTCCATTTTAATTTTTGTTAAAGTTTGAGCAAATTTTTTTTTCTTTTTGTAATTTTTTGGTTTGTGTTTTATTTTATTTGTCAATTTTTATTTTCGTTTTTTTTTTTTTTTTTCTTTTTTTCCTCTGTTTTTTTTAGTTATTTAAAAAAAACTAAAAAAAAAGTTTATTCAGTAAACATTTATTTTATTTCAAGTAACAAAATAATGATTGTAATTATAATAACCCTGGTTTGGAACAACAAAGGTGAGTAATTGGTGACAGCATCTTCATTTTTATCCAATTAATTATTTCTATTTCTTGATTTTGATACCTTTATGATGCTAAGAGGTCATCAAACTTTTTACAAAGCACAAAGTCAAGCAAACACGTCCAGCACAGTTTAACACTTCATTACAGTTTTCTGGTCTCATATCAAAAGTGAACGTGGTTCCAACCCACAAGATATTCATCAGCTCATTAGCATATCTGCCTCAGTGGGATGTTTTTTCCTAAAATCACATTTGCAAAATTTGAATTAAGGTTCTCCCATTTACTCTGTTCTTTTTCTTGTTAACCTCTCATTAACCTTTTTGTCTTGGCACTCAGATCCGCTGAGACTTGTCCCAAATTCATCAAACAACAGGGCAGGTTTCTTACTCGCCTCATTAGGCTGAAAACCAACGACATCGCTATAAAAGTTCAGTCTAATGTACTCTGGACGGATGGGAAACTGTTTGGGTAAAATTGACCGAACGCCTGTATTTATTTTACCCAAATCTGTTCGGAAAACATTTGGTCTTTGGGAAGCGCTCCATCAAGCATCAAAACATAAACAGCAACCGTGCCGCAGATCTCAGCGATAATCTATTGGGTTTCAATGAACGCAAGCCACTTCTACACCTATACGCTTTGCAGTTCCAGCACAGTTATATTTTGTGCGAGAAACGGCGTCATTTTTATTTACTCGAACCTGATTTATTTATCTTCTCTCACCCAAATAGTCTCTCATCCTCGCGCCGTCTCCAGCACCAGCAAAATATCAAAAACCTGCGATTCTGTTTCATCCTCGTAAGTTACAAAGTTGTGAATTTTAATGGACGGGCAATTTCCAAGCTGCCTCGTCCGTAATGAACCCATCAGACGGTGGGCTGTAACGCTCTCCCCTGGGTTACTTTGAGAGAAATAAACAAGACAGCTTATGCAAACAACTAAAAGCAGCTAAATACGGTCTAGCTCATCTATTTTAATCCACTTTAGACTTCATCTCAGAATCTGAATGGCTGAAATGAATGTTTCATATTGTCTCTGCTGCTTTTTGAACACTTAT
>NC_056597.1:22638785-22686285 GCF_018340385.1 Cyprinus carpio | reverse complement strand
CATCTCCGGGGACTTCTGGAAGTCTCCGTGGTCAGCTTGTGTGGATTACAGAACGCACTAGTCATGGTTACAAGGGCCTGGTGCTGTAGACACACTGAAATGCACAAAAACTGCTGCTAATAGACTAAACAGAGCACAAGGACGGCACTGTGTCCAACACAGCTCTAATATTTGCTCAGCGCTGGCCTGCTAATGTAAGCCGCTGTCAAAGTTCAACACGGGGATAATATCCAATCTGTTCACTCTATGCAGATTCATTCCATCTCACAGCAGAAAATGCCAAAATATTAACACAAAAACATAAACATAAAATAATATAACAAGAAATATAAAAATAACAAATGGATTAAATACATGCATTAATAAAAATACCAATAAATTCATGCAATAAATACTAATGTTTAATATAAATATAATATATTATATATATATATATATATATATATATATATATATATATATCTACACTACATGTTTAGTTTAATTTTATTTTAAAGTTTTAATTTAAGTTTCATTTAAGTTTTAATTTTGCCATTATTATGATTATTTAATTTAATTATTTATTATTTTGTGTTGTTGACTTTTTTGTTGTTGATAGTTTTATTCTCTAATTGTTCAATTTTATTTTCACTTATTAGAACCTAGATCAAAATTGGGAATGTTGCCTTGGAAATTAGCTGAAATAAAATCAATTGAATTCTGTTTATACTGTATTTTACTTTGTTGCAGTTTATTTACCATATTTAAGATAATGGTTTGATTTTCACTTTTTGCAGATTCATTACTGCTCATAGGTCAAAAGTGAAACTTTATTAAATGTTATATATATATATATATATATATATATATATATATAGATATATATATATATATATATAATCTATATATATATATATATTATATATATAAACGTTCACTTTTTGCAGATTCAAAACTGTTTCATCAAGACAAGAATGAGATGAAAAACAAAAAAAGTGGAAAACCACCAAATAAGTACAGCATAAATAAATCCAGACTCTAATTCAGATCAATAGGCATTACACCGAAGAACTAGTTATCCTCTCATCTATTACAGTCGTGCGGGTCGCTAGTGACGAATCACAATCACATCTTAACAGGCTGGCATGTATATTCCTGCAGACGATCGATGTGCGAGCATCAGTGAATGGCACCTTTAATCTTGAGCTCAGTGAAGTCAATAGGATTGGGTGAAGCTGCAGTGATTAAGTGATCGTCTGGCCACTGATCCAGCCTCGTCTAAAGAGAGCCAGAGCGAGTGGAAGCGCCTGTTCAATCTGTCACAGACCCAAAGCATCCCATACATCCCAGCTCATCACACACGCCTGTAAATGTGCTTTTGTTCAGTGGGTTACACTTCAGATGGCACCAGTATGAAGGTCAGGTGGTGAGTTCATACTGTACTGTATCAGTATATAATCTTAATATTTTAGAAGGCTATTACATTATGTTTTTATTATAAAACATTAACATTAAATACAAATCGTATTAAAATACACATATAAATAATATAATAAAAGCATAAAAATATACAATATGCCTTTAAATAAACTGAACTACATATAAACAGATAATTGTAGAGATAAATAAATACATTTCATATTTTAATTTAAACAAATTAATTATAATTACATTCATTAATAATTATATAATATTTTATATACATTTTTATAAATATAATTTATAATAAATAATGTACAACTTATATTTATTGTATCTATATTCACTTATATTTATAATCAATTAATTAGAAATAAATTGATTTAAAAAACATTTAAAAACTGTTAATTAATCATGATTTATACTCCTTCACTATATATGAAAGTGAATGACTGTGTGTACACACACACACACACACTATAATATACATATTAAAATATGACTTTAATATATATAAATTCAAATGAATGTATATTAAACATATATAATATAATTGTATTTGTTCACTAAAAACATGGAGAAAATTTGCACCTTAAAAATATCCTTTTCAAAAATATTTTCAAATGATAAATCTTATTATAAATAAAATCTGTATTTAGTCGAACTATGGAAAGTAAGATGCAGTGAGCTGAGATAATGGAGTCTGTTCTTATATTTTTTCTAAAGCATACTGAGAATAATATTTGCACCGCATGAAAATCATCCACGGCACACTGATCTAGTATTATTCTTTCTTTTCTGTGTCTGGTTTGCTCTAATGGCAGCGTCTGATGACTGTGTTAGATTAAATAACCGGCTCAGTGTTCTCAGCAAGCCAACAGCAGCATTATTAAGCTGCCTACCTGTGTTATGATGATGGATCTCAGCTAAAGTAAGTGCGCCCGCCACGCCACGCACACAGAACATGTCTGTGAGGACCATCAGCACGGAGAAATAAAAAAGAGACTCTGAGCGTCAAGAACAACAGTGAACAATCAAATCAGGTGCTACACTTCATACACTGCACACACAAAAGTTAAACTTGTGTACAAACAACATGAGAACTTTGATACCTGATGTAATTGTTTCTAATGAGATACGCGTCACATGGCAGCAGCGTGTGCATCAGAAAATAAAATAAAAAGATGTAAAGCACGGCGGGACATCTGACAAGAAAAATCATAGGGGAACATATATAAAGCTCAGTGAAGCATGTCAAAACTTTATAAAAGTGCTAACAAACTCACTTATAGAACACCTGCGAAGAGACTGAATGTTTTTTGCATCTAATTAATTTGCATTTGTCACCTTACAGCTGTCATACCACTTCATTTGTCACCTATCAACCTGTATCCCAAAAGAGAGCCATTACAGACGTTATGATGCTCATAATAAAGAAGAGAGACGGTGGATCGAGTGCTTCTGTGAAACAGTTCATTATTTATAACAGTGATTTTCTTACAGAAACTTGAGCTCAATTCTTTAGCTCGAAATCAATGTCAATTCATATCGAAATGGGCGTCACTGACGTTCAAATGTGGGCAGACATCTTCAACATCTTGGCAGAAAGTTGCAAAGTTGGGACTGAGTCTTACGTAAACATCTCCAATTGAGATATGTTTCAAACGCTCTTATTACAGCAAGGTATCAGTGTAGAAAGGTCATTTATTTCAGATGAAAAGACCAAAGGAGAGGCAAAACAAAGACGAGAGCTCAACATTAGTGCTGAAGAAAAAAATGGAGGCCGTAAGAGCAGAAAAGTGGGTGATGCAATTAATGTGGGATGCAAACAGAGCAAGAATATGAGAGCGAGAGCTGTGGGTGGAAGAAAAGAAGAATAGATGAAAGAGAATGAGATTCGGGGAGGAGGAGAGAGCACATATTGTAATTCTGGATCATAATTATCTGTACATCTTAGTGCAAGGTTCCTACATGTTTTCAAAGAGTAAGAACACAGTTTGTGTTTAAGATTGTTTTTTTGTGAATGTGTGTTTCTGTCGACCTTTATACATTTACAGTATGTGTCAACTCTTTCCCCGCCATTGACAGATTTTTAATGTTTTTTTTTTTCTCTTCTGCTCACCATGGCTGCATTTATAAAAAAAAAAAAAAAAAAAAAAGAAAAAAAAAAACCTAATATTATGAAATAATTTTAAAATGACAGTTTTCTATTTTAATATACTTTAAAACGTAATTTATTCATGTGATCGAAGCTGAATTTCAACATCATTACTCCAGTCTTCAGCGTCACATAATTCTTCAGAAGTCATTCAGAAGTCATGCTGATTTATTATTATTTTTTTTCATGATTTCTTTTCCATTATTTTTTTCACCATTTATTAAAAACAGATCTTTTATAAGAATAAAAGTCTTTGCGATCACATTTTTTAAAATTAATTTAACATCCTTTCTAAATAAAAGTATCAATTTCTTTCTTTCAAAAAAATTATAAAATGAATAAAAATACTGAACCCAAACTTTTGCAAAGTAGTGTATATTTTTACAAAATATTTCTATTTTAAATAAATGCAGTTCTTTTTTTTTTCTATTCATCAAAGAACCCTAAAAAAAAAGTATCACAGGTTCCAAAAATATATTAATCAGCACAGCTGTTTCCAACATTGATAATAAATCAGCATATTAGTATGATTTCTGAAGGATCTAAATTTATTCAAATTTTGAGCATAACTAAAATTTGCAACTTTGGATGGAAACATAGCTAGTGACTCGTTCATAAAGACCTGAATCCTGAATCAATCATTGTTTCTAAGAGATTTGTTTAAATGAATGATTCAGTGACTCTGAAGATAGCTCTTTTTTTTCCTGAATGAATCCGTGTTTTGAACAAATTGGTTGAGCGAATGATTCACTCATGAAAACAATCACCTTGCTGCCATCTATTGGCGCATCGATGTAAACTGCAGAAATTACATGTTGTTCAGGATTATTAAAAATCATTTTAAAGACTGTGATCACAAAAATCAGTTCATAGCTCTGAAAACATTTATTAAAAATATATATTTTTTAAACAATCTGACAATAAAATAATCCTATGACTTTTTAAGATTTTCCTCATTTTCATGTATTTAGATATCACAGTTTAAAAAGCTTCTGATATTTTCATGTGTTCAGACAACTAAATCTAAAATCATAATGAGTGTTCAGATGAAACATATCTTGTCACAGAAGTTTGCTGAAAGAATTACTTTTAGTATCCTGTTATGTGTCACACAGCCATAATATGTTAACATATTTGTGATATTGCTATTAGCACATGTTCATATAAATAAGCTACTCTATCAGCAGGTACTATTTGTACTCAAATGTGTGACAACAGCTTATGGCAGAATATATTTTGCAAAGCTTGATGAAACTACCAGGAAGGTTTACCTCATTAATGCACTGTTTACAAAAGTTTAACAAGATGCTGCTCGACTATAACACTAATGTTTGCTACAGTTTGATTGACGGTTGTGCTCTCAGATTAATTAAAAAGAGAAATAAGGATTAAACAAAGGAAAGTGTGTTTTGAATATTAATATAATTTACATAATTACATATTATATTACATATTATTTACTTTTTTGCATTTTAAAATAGGATTTTTTTTTTTAAATAAAAGCTTAAAATGAAATGAATTATGTAAATGAATGAACTGAATTAATTACATGCATACATATAACATTCAGTTTTTTTAGTTACCAAGGAAACACTTTGCATTTTCTTTTAGTCTAAGGCCGTGTGTCCACCAAAGTGTTTTTTGCCAGCTGAAAATGCCCAGCTGTGAGCACTTGAGAGTGCAGCGTTTTTTCAGTTGAGACGCTGCGGTTCCTATGATACGGAATATCCGCTGAAGTAATGGCAAACACATAGTGAATGAAATGTTTCTCCAAGCATTATTTTTACAACAATATTATGATAGTCCGGTAATTAAATCTGTTAAAGACACAAATACTCAAGAGACAAGCAATATTAAAACTTCTCCAATGTTGTTCAGTCATAGTACAAGCGAGTGATCGGTATAAGTCCCGCCCCTCCTCCACTCGGATTGGTTAGCTGACTAGAAAGTGACAGTGATGAGCGCAGCGTTTTAATCAAAGATGAATATTCTTTAACTCTGGGTGCCAAGAAATAACGCTGAACGCTCAGCACTCAGCATGAAAAAGATGGCAGAGGTTGGCACGCTCCTGGCGTTTTAAAAAACGCGGCGCTCCGATTGATAAAAACTGAAAAAATACACTAGCCACAGGGAAAAACAATTTGGTAGACACGCAACCTAACTTGTGCACTAAAATAACTAAAAATAAAAAAAAAAGTTAATGAAAATAAGATAAAATTAAAAATAAAAAAATTTATAAAAATGACAAAAATATACTAATAATAAATAAACGTAATTACTAAAACTATATATATATATATATATATATATATATATAAACATTCAAATATTAATAAAAATTACTTAATAAATTAATAATTAAAAATAAAACAAAATTACTTAAAATATTACTAAAATTATTATATACTTTGAATTTGTTATTATTATTATTTGTATAACAGTATGTCAATGCTTAAAAAAAATCAAAAAAGTTATTTCAGGTAGTTGCCAAGGCAGCATCTCATTGTCATTTAATCTAACTTTATGTACTCTGCACTCGTCCACCCAATCACAGTGCACAATTATGTATATAAACACATCCATAATTCATATAAAATGTTGTATTGTCACAAAATACCATAGTTTAATTTGCCTGTAGACCCGAGCAAACGGCAAACCCTGCCTACCGCCGAGGCCAAACACATGAATAGACGAGTGAATGGATGTCTGACACTAATCTACGTCTGTTTAATGTCTGTGAGAGCACCAGCGGCGCCCGTTGTGAGCTCATAATGAAGGGTCAAACTCAAGCCGCGTGGTACAATCCGGCTGATTGGGAGATGGCAGGCTGGAAATTGTTGCCATGGATCAATGCTGGAGCAATCTGTGAAAGGAGAGCAGTGGAATAGCTCTGCTACTAATCAATGGCTATTCATTTTCAGCTACCGCACAGCCTCCGATGAGACATTTAATAGTGCGTGGTCAGATAATTACCACCTCCAATTAAGATCTGGTGACAGGAAGGGATAAATGAAGACCATACTCGAGATTTTAATGGAGAGACACGCCACGCTCCGATCGACATCATGTAAATGGCTGCCATTGTCACATCCTTCACTGACGCATAGATGCTCGGTAATGAACTTGGATGGAAATGTTCAAGTTTTCAAACATCAGTCGGGGAGTGAAGCAAATGTGAAACTTTCTCAAAACGTGTTGAGCTGCAGTGTTATATATGTTAGTATCATTGTCGGTTTTTGTTAATATTTTATTAATCTTTTTAGTTAAAGTTTTAGTAATGTTCTTGCTTTTTTTATTTGTATAACTTTCTTTCTTTTGTGTCTATATAGTATTTACTATTTTTATTTTACTGGTTTTAGTTAATTTAGTTTTAGTTAATTTAGTACTTCAAGATAAATAAAAAAAAAGATAAATGTTGGCTTGGCAACTTGAAGTAAATATAGTTTTTTAATATTTAATTTGAATTAATATTTATTTTACTTAAATATATGGTATTGTTTTAGGAGAATCATATAATATTTTTGCTTTGCTAATGTTTTGATTAGATTTGTTTCTGTTGATTTTTTTAAGTAGTTTTAGTTAGAGTAATTTAGTTTTTTGTCTTTTTTTAGGTTTTCGTAATGTATTTATTGCAGTATTTAACAATTATATTTTTTTCTAGTTAGTTTTGAGTTATTTTAGTACTTTAAGTTATACTAAACAAAAAATAAGAACTGTTTGCTTGGCAATTTGATGAAATACAATTAGTTTAAGTTTTTAATAGTTTATGTCAGTTAACATTCATTTTATTTCAAGTATGTTTTTTGTTAAGATTTAATAATTTATTTTTATATTTTATGCTTTCATTTTAACTAAAGTTTTAGTATTTATTTTTTATTTTTTTTATTAAGTGTTTTTTATGGTTTTAGTTAATGATAATAACCTTGGTGATATGACATTTACTGAGGTGTGTGTGTGTGTGTGTGTGTGTGTGTGTGTTTAGCTCTAATTTTTGCAACTGCGTAGTGTTTTTCATTTGCAATACATCATGCAAATGTTAGAACAATACTGTTCCAATACTTTTATCAGACTCCTGTGCACATACATTAAAAAAAAAAAAAAAAAAAAAAAAAAAAATGCAATTTTCTCCAGTTTATGTACTATTTTGGTTCCCACTGACTTCCATTATATTGAGAAAAAAAATGCAATTCAGTAAGTGTTGAGACAGGCTAAAATGAGCATGTTTAATCGGAGTAAGTGTCAAGTCCACCTGTTTTTACTTCTTTATTTATCTACTTATTTTAACTTCAAAAGTTGTGGGATTTTCAGTTAAATGAATCCTGACAGCCACTAAATTAGCTTGCATCCCTTTTAAGAAAAGCCAAAGAGGTAAAGTAATGCTTGGCCACTTTCCGTGAAGGCGAACAACAGGTTTTCTGTCTGAATTAGAACTTGCTTCAGCTTCACTCATTTATATTGATGTAACTCAAATACTTACAGCCGTCTGTGCCAAATTCCCCACAGGCCTTTCAATCGTTCACATCTAACGAGTAAGAGAAGCGGCACGAGTGCCAGAAAGCACACTGCTATACATCTTATTAAATCTCGTGCCAATGATTGTGTTTTGACTTCATGGTGTTTTAATTAACGCACTTTTAATGATCTAGTTCTTCAACTCTGTGCATTTCACAAGCTTGTTCTAAAAATAAACTTGGTTGAATCACACCAAAACTGACACATTGCTATGGATGTCTTAGTTGTTTAAAATAATGTGACACCAACAGCCAAAATAATTATAACTTCTCATCCTAATTACGACTTAGGATAATAATATAAATAATATTTTTAAAAATATTAACATTGCTATGGATGTTTTAGTTGTTTAAAATAATGTGATACCATAAGTCATAATAATTATGACGACTTATCCTAATTATGACTTACCGGTTTTTTTTTTCAATTGCTAACAAGCATTTGCCAGTTCTTAAAGTACTTTTTCTAAACTCTTAACACAGCAACACACCTAATTCACACAAATAGTAAATGTTCTGGCCAAAAACACATTTTGTTAAATAAATACAAACTCTGCATTTCAAAATGCTGAATTCCTTTTCCACATAAAACACAGCAAAACATAAGCACTAGTTTCTATCCAACAGAAACACATTGTCAATCATAGCACAGTGACTGACAAAATACTAACAGTTGATGGCTTCACAAAAACTGCATTACATGTCATGTTTTAGTTCTAAATGCATATAATAGACAATATAAAAATCCATTGCTTTTTGTAATTTAGCCTTCAGTTTACCTTCAACTGAAATGCATTTTACATTTGTAAGTGTTGAATGTGTTCATTCTTGGCAGCATACTATCAAAAACTGAATGAGTCATTACTTTATAGAATGTACAATAGAAAAAAAAAAATAGGGTCGTCTATGCAGAAATTCAATTGGAACCTTGATTGAAATTGCTCTCCAGTGGCTGGGGGTTGCATGTGGATGGTGCCCCATGGTAGCTGATGCCAATGATCAACAAAAATTACAACGTACATGGTCTTTGGTTACTATGCAAGCTTGTTTCCACCACAGAATAAAAAAGTAAATATGTTACAGTAATTGTGAACTTTTTATCTCACAATTCAGACTTCTATTCTTGGAACTGTCTTGGAGTTTACAACTTGCAATTCAGACTTTATCAGAAATGTGAACACACACACACACACACACACACACACACACACACACACACACACACACACACATATATATATTTCAATACATTTAAGCTGCTGTTGGTGCAGAATTAGAAGCTTTATACTATATTTAAGGTTTGGAACAGTAGGTCTTCATTTCTGATATGCTGTTTAAGCATTTGTAAATAAGACTAGAAAAATCCATGATTTTGGTTTTGGGTAAGCTTGTATGGAAAGAAAATGTAAGCATTTTAGAAACATGGTAATTGAATGGATATTGAGTGAAAACAACACAAACTGTGTTAATGGTATGATCACAACAGACCGATGTTGTGCTAATTGTGTTGAGAATGTGATAACAGACTGGACAAAAAGATGTTAGCAATTAAAAAAATATATAATATTATATAATGACTTAATAATAATAATATAAAAAATATAAAAAAGAATATATAGTGCTGTCAAATGATTAATCACATCCAAAATAAATGTTTTTGTTTACATAATATATCTGTGTGTACTGTGTATGTTTATTATGTTTATATAAACACACACATACAGTATATATTTTGAAAATATTTACATGTATTTAAATGTATATATTTAAATTCATATAATTAATATTATATATAGATATATTTAATATATAAACAACATTTTTTTCTTAAATATATACATGCGTGTGCTATTTTATTACTTTATTATAGTATCTATTCATATTCTGAATTTAGTGAAATTAACTTAAATTAAGGCAAATAATGCTAAAATTAAATGAAATGAATACAATAATAAAGGCAAAGAATCCTGAAATTTAAATTGAATTACATTAAACCCTATAAATAAAAGCAAACATTTCTAAATCGTAATAAAATAAAATAAAATAAAATAAAATAAAATAAAATAAAATAAAATAAAATAAAATAAAATAAAATAAAATAAAATAAAATAAAATAAAATAAAATAAAATAAATATTTCTCATGTGCAACTAACTGGCTTGATCCAGAGATTTGCAGCTCTCTGAAGTGGAAAATTATCAGTGAATAACATTAAAATATGTTTTATGTTTTTACATGACTTCAAACTACTTTGAATATAGTGCACAAGTTGTATGGACTAATTTATGATATTTCAAGGTACTTTTTTGCATCTTTTTGCATATTGTGAAGCTTGAAAGCCTCAGTCCTCTTTCACTGCAAGGGAATGGAAAAGAAGCAGGCTTGAAGTAACATGTGGGTGTAAATAATGACAGAATCTTCATTCTCTGGTAAACTAATGGTTTAAAGACAACTCTCCCACCCAACACCATTAAGTTATGACAGCAAAGAAAAACACAATTCATACGGCACACAACGCCTCAGCACAAAGCAAACATCTGTTTCAAGTATGCGTTTTACAGCCCTACTGCTTCAGTTCATGCTACAGATCCATCTCTCCAGCTCTCATACGCCATCTGAATGGAATAAACAGAATCTATTGCTGAATTACATCTCCTCCGAGGATAAACTGTTACTATTGGGCTCCAAGCACTCTCCTGTGGTAATTCCTTTATGTCAGGCCCATTAAACTGAAATTGTGAGTTTACGATCGCTGACTGTAAGACAAAACTTTCTCCTATAGCTCTGATATGACCCACGGGAGACATCTGCTCAACCTTAACTCATGTACATGACTTGATATCAGGCCAGCTTTCCATTCCTGTTTACATATAGTGTACCTTACATTCCATGTTCAACTTCCCACACAAACCGTGTAATTGAAATTGCACGGCGGATTTCTGCCGGTTTAACCGCAGGACTGACCGGCTTTGCTGACACACAAAGGCTGGTTTTAGCACGGGTTTATGGATCGCATTTTTGGCTTCTGCGCCTGCTGGAGTCACAGCATGAACATATGAAAATTATTGCTGAACAGCACTGAAAGAAAAGCATCAGCCCTAAGAATGTGACCAGTGGCAGCTCGTCGGGAGAGGCACAGCTTCCCCAAGATTTTGAGGTGAAAATGGGAGGAGGACGATTTAATGTTAATAAAATTCACAATTCATTTCTGAGCTTTCATGTCTCTGTTGGTTAAAAAAAAAAAAAAAAAAAAAAAAAGCCAATCACCATCGAGTGTTCATATTATACATTTTAGTTATATGTTTTTTAAATTTGTTGTGATTTTGACTTTTTTATTGTTTTTGTTAATACATATTTATTTAGTTTAAAATGACGTTTTTATCAAAACTTTTTTTTTGTAATAATGTATATATTTATATTGTATTTTATCACCATCCAAAAGTGAATGCATGCATGCAATACTACCTAGAATCAGTGTTAATTTAGTGTTATTTATCACTGTATTATACTACTATATTATTACTGTTTTAGCATCATTTATGTTACTATAATATACTACTAAAGTATTTATTAATATTTTAAATAGCTTTTTAGGTTACACTTTATTTTAAGGTGTCCTTATTACAGTGCAATTATGCTAATAATTAATTAATTGACTGCATGTACTGTACTTACTAGGGTTAGGATTGGGGCTCAGGGTTACTTGCATGTAATTATGCATAATTAATAGCTATTTTAATAGTAATTGCATGCAATATGTGTAACAAGGACACCTTAAAATAAAGTGTTACCCTTTTTAATTTTCAATTCTTATTTTAATATTTTATTTAATATTGCCATTTTATGTGCTTTAGTAATTGTATCAGTTTTTGCTTTTTTAATGTTTATATAGGATTTTTTAAAATATAGTTATTGTAATTCATGTTAAACTAAAGAAAAAATTAAAATTAAATTTATTTCAAGTAACGTAATTTTTTATTTAATTTCAACATCATTTATAGTGTCCTCTCTTTTTAGATCAACAAATAGGTCTGATTCTTTTAGGTGTACCTTGTTGAAAATAAGAGCTGTGTCAAGTTAATTAAAATAATTTTCCCATGGCTTTCTGATATTGCCCCTTTCATTAGAAACATGTCTCTCTCGTAAAGTTCTTCTGTGAATTTTTGCATGTTTCATTTCATCCGTTTCAACGCTCCTATGATTCTAAGATCAGAAACCTGTGCGATCTTCAAAAAAACATACATGCTTTCTATTTTCACCCCGTAACAATCCTGTTGTAGTCTGACAGGTTTTTCATTATTCAGCTTGTATGAGAAGTATGAAATACACACCATCATCCCTCCAGCTACACCTTGGTGTGAGGAGCCTCTGCTGCAGACGGCAGCTCTTTAAAAGCGCAGGTTAGATTAAGAGGTTGGTGGGTGATGATAATACAGACGCGGCGGGCCGGGTGACTGACAGCTGCAGCCCGAACCGATGAGCGCTGCTGAATGTTGCTGCTCTGACAGCTTTTAAACAAGAGGAAACAGGGAAGTCTAGACACTTGTCTGGATAAAACTCACCATGGAAACACACTGAGAGACAGACACAGTGTTGCACATGGTGTTAAACTGATGTTTAAAGGGGCAATCCCTTTTTCCACAAGTTGATATGATTCTTTAGGGTCTTAATGAAAAGTCTGTAACATAGTTTGGTTAAAATTTCTCAATAGCGTAAAAAACACCTTTTTTACCCTGTCAAATACAGCTCTTTTCAGCGCTAGCAGTTTTGTAGCATTTTCCTTTAAATGTTAATGAGCTGTGCTGACCCCGCCCCCTCTTCTGAGCCGCTCTCTGAGAGACTGTTTAGGAGTCATTCTTGTCTACATCTGCTTCGGCGGTGAAACAATGGCAGACTGATGACAGTCACTCAGGGCGGAGCTAAGGTAAGATGCCAGTCCAGTCTGTACTGAAACGCTACTGTCGATCAAACTATCGTGGGAGTGTAAATAAGGTAAAGATTTTAGTAGATTTAGAAAAAGAAGAAAAACACACTGCGTGGATTTTTATCATTATTGGGTGGTTGTGTACACAGACTGCCAACACACATTTCAGTTCAAACAACTTGTAAAAGTGCATGTAGCATCTGATGACCCCTTTAAGCGTTTGAAATAACTCTGAAAAGACTGAAGTTTGAAAATGTTATTGTAAGTCAATAAAATGTTAATAACATGTTCAAACAAGTTCCTAACATGATTTAACATGCTGCCAACACATTTTAGTGTGTTGCAAGCGTGATTCAGCATTTGGCTAGCTTGATTTAGTATGTTGCTAACATGAATTAACATATTTTAACATTAGAAATGTTTTAATCCTTTACTAGCACATTTTAAACAAATGTACAAGTATGTTTTTTTTCACGTTGCTAACACAATATAGCATTTTGTTAACATTTTAACATCTTGCTTACATGATTTAACATGTTTTAGCGTGATTTAGCATGATGCTTTACAACATTTTCACCATGTTTTAACACTTAACATGTAGCATGGCAAGATTTAACATGTTTAACATGTTGCTAGCATGATTTAGCACCTTGCTAACATTTTTTGACACTATGCTAGCATGTTTTAACACAGTGATAGCATGATTTAGCACATTGCTAATTTATATAGCATATTGCATAACAAGATTTAACACATTTTAGCATGTTTTAACTTTGTTAACATGCAGCATGACATGATTTAACACGTTTAACCTGTTGCTAGCATGAATTATCACTTTGCTAGCATATTTTAAACAAATTAGCTTGCATGTTTTTCACATTGCTAACATGATTTAACACATTGCTAGCATGTTTTAACACATTGATAGCATGATTTAACATATGGCTAACATGATATAGCATTGTTAACATGTTTTAACATTACAAACATGATGCAACACATTTATAGCATGTTTTAACATTGTTAACGTAACATGACATAATGTAACATGTGTAACATGTTTCTAGCATTAATTGGCACATAGCATGTTTTAAAACGCTATACACATTTTAACTTGATTTAGCATGCTGCTAAAATGTTTTAACAAGTTTTAACATTGTTAACATGTAGCATGACATGTTAAACATGTTAGCAGGATTTAGCACATCACTAATGTTTTATCATGTTGCTAGCATGAATTATCATGTTGCTAACATGTTTTAACACATTGCTAGCATGAATTAGCACTTGCTAATGTTTTAACATGTTACCGACTAAATTTAGCCTTTGAAAGAATATTACGAAGAAGAAATTTTAATAGGATTTTAATAAGTTTTAAACCACTCAATTATAACCAAACAGTGTTTCATCATTTTTTTGTTGAGTGGCGTGATTCAGAAAGCTGAATGCGTAAAACTTCAACACAGACACATCAAAGTGAGGTAAAAACCAAAAATAAATAATAAATAATAAATTCTTTCATGAATAAATGAACTGAAAAGTCAACTTTTACAAAAAACATAAAGCCACAACAGTAAAAGAAAGCAGAATATAGATGCAGTGAGTCTCATGCTCTCATTTGCGAAAAAACACAGCATGACACCTCATCAAAATCCCACTGCTGTTACTGACAACTCTCTTTACATTTTGCCGTTTTATTCTAAATTCCTCAGAAAAAAAAAAAAAAAAAAAACTATAAATGAAATAAATAAATAACTCAAGAGGCTGCATGAGGAAGCTGTCAAGTACCAAAGTCTGACTATCACTGGATGAATACTAAAACTATTTCATCATGTTGCTATAACAGACCAGAACTGTCTGACTTTGTTGATTTGGTCCATCAGCTTTGGACATTAGTAATTATATTTTTGTACATTTACAATCATGTACTAAGCAGAGTTCATCTGCATGTTTTAAATGGCAAAATAGTAGTTCCACACTTCTAAAAGTTTATATATATATATATATATATATATATATATATATATATATATATATATATATATATATATATATATAAATAAAATATGAGTGCAGTTGCTCATACAAAACTTAATCTCTGAAAGGGTATTTGTGGCCAAGTGGTTGCTAGGTTGTTCTGCATGGTTGCTAGAGCATAGTTAAGAACAACCCACAAACCACAAATATGTGTAACAATAGCGAAAAATATAGCAATAGTGAAACCTGCCTTAGCAAACACAGCTATTCTGATTTTTCATAATGCTGGAAAGAACACATCATACCGTATACCTAGATAAATAAATAACTTCAATTAAAAAGGGTTTAACGACAGTGAGATTACTATAGGTGTGCATAATAAATTAAAACAAAATAGACTTTTATTATAAAATAAATACGTTTAAATAAAAAAAGAAATTCTGAGTTTAAAAAAATATATAAAATAATATAAATAAAAAATATATATTTTTAAGAATTAAGAAGGGTTATAATGCATTTTTCTCTCTTTAATGACAGAGAGATTACTAGAGTGAGCATTATACTGTACATTAAAAAAGTAGGTTTATTGTATTTTAGTAAATAATATTTTAAAGGTGCATTTATTTGTTTTATTTATTTAAATAAAATCTACATTGTTTGATGACACCTGTAGCAATACTGCTGCCATTCAAAAGAGAGAAAACACATTAAACCCTTCTTAATTGAAAAAGTCATTATTTTTTTTTTAAAGTAATTAAGTATTTTTATTTTATTATTTTTCTCATTTATATTTATTTTTAAAATAAATAAAAATCTACTTTGTTTTGGTGTAGTGGTGTATGGTCTAGTATCTATAGTAATTTTGCTGTCATTCATCAAAGAGAAAAATGCATTAAACCTTTCTTAATTGAAACAAGATACATTTATGTAAAATAAATGTTAATATATAAATATTTTCATTTCATTAGCATTTATTTATTTATATATATTTATTTTTTAAATAAATAAAACCTACATTGTTTTAATGTATTATGCGCACCTACAGTAATCTAGCTGTCGTTAAAGAGAGAAAAATTCATGAAACACTTTTTAATTAAATTAACACATTATGCACTGAATGCAAAGCTTACATGCAGGTCTAAATTGCTGATGCGGTTTTCACGAGGTAAAGTGCACATGAATCCATCTCACACCAGAGCGAGAAAATCACTCCAACCTGCACATGCCATAAGGTCACACAGCCAAGAGCCGGTTAAAGGTCCCAGACATTGACGGTAAACACGCAAACCTTCTCAATGTCTGGATGAGTGGATAGAAAAAGAGACCTTTTGACAGAAGGGTTCAAACTGTCATGTTAAACTGCAGAAGAGGAAACATGCACACTTCAGATTCCCTCAAATGGACATGAAAACTGTCTGAATATCATTGCATTAGGTGCAAAATACACCATAATACCTGCAGACTTTATTTTCTGTCATTTGAAACAAAAGAAAGTTCTTTTTGTCAAATGTTCTGCTTGTAAACCGTGCTTGTGCAATATTTTATTAATGCTGTTATCTAATGCAATGACATTCAGCAGTTTTAAGTGTCTCAAATGCATTTGACTGGTGCATGAAAACATGAAAGGTGTCCACGCATACAAATGCAGCTCTAAACCGTCTCGTATCGCCGTCAAGGGCCTCTGACGGCTCTGGAAAGCTATTCGTTTTCCAGCTGAGAGAGTTAAGCTGGAGAGGAATCCAGAGAGTGATATCAACATTCAGCTCATGTACAGTAGCTTCCCACAGTTTTATTCACAGGATTTGGCTATCGAAGCAGAATTTCCATGTTCCTCCTCCAGCCGTAGCCGTGCGTTATGAGGAGACCGTTATGAATAGACTGGCAGATTAAACAAATCTCTTTATGCATAACGCTAGATGCATTACCATGAGGCATGGCACCGAGCATTTATGTTACCTCTCGAGCAAAGAAAAATTAACTAAATATTGCAATTGTATGTGCATCTCTCCAGATTATGCTGTGGCAAACAATACATGCGATTTAAACTCAATTAGCATGTTAAGCTTGTGCAAGAGCCGCCTCGCAAAATGGCCCAGTGCGTATGATCGCATTTCTAATTACTCATTAGTCTTGACGGTTTGGAACAGATGAATCATGGCACCATTATGCATGCTGAACAGATTCGATGGAGGGAAATATCATGATGAAATTTTCTTCCTAGCCTTTCTGTCACAAAATGAGCATCGGATTATGGACACTTTATCCACTGCGAGTGCCACGTGAGAGACGATGTCCCTGAGTAACATAATCCTGCCACACAAAGAGTCCAAAAGCAAACCGCTGACAGTCTTTGCAAAGAAATAAAGATTTTTTTCCCCTTTTTTAATGAATGTACTTACTGCTTTTAATACAGTATATTTAATTATTTATAATGGGATTTGGATAAACAGAACGACTCAACTTTTTTTATGTTATTCTGAGTCTCCAATCCAAAACATTTTATTTCTGTCACATTGTGCAGTAAATCACACTGCTTTCAAGTTAATCTGAGTGTTTTCTTAAACAGCTTTGACTGCAAGCGGTGATGCAAAACAAGAAATGCTGTGAATCTCATTGAACTACAACAGGCTTAATAAAATAAATATATATATATATATATATATATATAATATATATATATATATATATATATATATAATATATATATATATATATATATATATATATATACATAAATAATAAAAAAAACCTAAGGGAAATAAACTGAAATAAATAATAATAATAATAATAAATATAAACATATTTTATTTCAGCTTGTTGCCAAGCCAACATTTCTCATTTTGACAGTTTAATTTTCTAAAATGTAAGCAAAAGTATTAAAATAACTAATCGTAGCAGTATCATTCAGGTAAATAAAATAAAATAAAATAGTGAATAAGTAAATGAATGACTGAATGGATAAGTTTACAAAAAAATAAACAAACAAACAAACAAATAAATAAATAAATAAATAAATAAATAAATAAATAAATAAATAAATAAATAAATAAATAAATGTTGATTTCAGTGAGGACAGAAAATTAAGAAAATGGTCTTTATTTTAGTTCTAACTAAAGCTGCATTGTAAAAAGCGCTATATAAATAACGGTGACTTGACTTAAAGCTGCTCAATTTGTATAAAACTCTTTATTTTTTTATTATTTGTTTATTTATTATTGCACTTTTAATGTTAGAAACACTAAACATTTAACTGTAGTATAAGAAAACCTGATTGTCGATCTTTGCTGTATTTTACAGCATTTGTTGCACTGCATATATTTAGATCTCATATAAATTAATAAAATGAAATAATAAATACAATAAAATAAAAAAAAAATAAAAAAATTCATTAGTTAAAAATACGTAAATAACATAAACATTACATTTAAATAAACAAACAAAATAAAATAACCTTAAAAAAAAATCCTATTTCATTCCATTCTGCACGCCTTACACAAAAACTAACTCTGAATGTCTACTTCTAGCCAATACGTAATTGTTTCATCTCGAGAAAAACAAGAAAAAAGCAGGAACAAGTGCTGATAAATGTTATTTTCATGAGAGCGTTCTTCTGACCCCCTTCAAACTTCACAAATTAAAACTCAGCCAGAAGCAGGCCGTAGTTGACCTTCCCATTCCATTATCTCCACTGTCTCACAGAGGACAAGGAGGTGATAAGTTGTTTACTGTAAGGGTCCGGAGGGATAACAGGGTCCCGGCCTGAGGAAGCGCAGCCGGCGTGTCGTTACTGAGCTGAGTGCTTTTTCACGGCGCAGTCACTGGATGTGAGATTTTATGCCTGGTGTGGCAGGGAGAGCCGAGCGACGACAGAGACTGTCATGTGGGTTCAGCTATTGAGTCGCTGCACATTCAAGGGCAAACTGAAGTTAGATAAGTGAAGTGAGAGTTCACCAAACACAGACATAAAGCATCGACCAACAGCCACTGATTGCTATATATATATATATATATATATATACACACACACTATATGTCGCATATATATATATATATATGACACAATACAGCAAAATATAGAAATAACTGGCTTAAAACCCGTTTTTAGGGGTGAAAATACTAATGTGCCTAAGACTTTTGCACAGTACTGTATATATATACAGTTATTTAATTATTCACGTCTAAATGATGGTCTAATTACAGTAAAAGCCTTTAGTAAAGCAAATCAGCCATCAGGAATGTCCACTTCTTGCATTGTGAGTTTACAGGGATGTCTAAGGGTGTGTGTGTTGATCAATCAGAGGCCTGCTGCACTGACCACAGGGAGGGAAGGACAGGTGTGGGCATATTAGATCTTAATGGGACCCGGGGCCGCTCTGGGAATTGACTTCTTTGGCTCTTGGCAGAGGGGCTGACGTATCGCCGTCACTGCGGCTGATTATAGAAGCGCTCAGCAGAATGATGTGTGCTTGGCCTTTTCATGCTTCATTAACAAAATCAGGCAACCTGCCACATGCATGCCGCAGCTCATTAAGTCAGTGAGGGGAATAATGTTGAATGCAAAGTCTGGGAGAAACCGCAGAGCCGGCCATTAATAACAGAGCAGGAGAATACGGTTCAAGACCGTCTGCAGCTATTTACATGCTTATTTATTAATGCTAACTCATACGCGGGGTTAGAGATCAGAGCAAAACCTCTAAGGAGAGGCTCTGCTGCTTTTCTCAGAGATCAAACTTACCATTTTTTTTTTCTTGGCAGACGATTTAACACAAAAAAAATAAAAATAAATAAATAAAAATTCCTAAGCAACCACTCAGAATACCCTAGCAACTACACAGAATACCCTAGCAACCACACATGAATTCCTTAACAACCACCCAAAATACCCTAGGAACCACATAGCAATTCCTTAGCAGCCACCCAGAATACTCTAGCAAGGACACAACAATTGCTTAACAACCACCCTAGCAACCACACAGCAATTCCTTAGCAACCACCCACAATACTATAGCAACCACACAGAATACCCTAATGACCACACAGGAATTCCTTAGCAACCACCCAGAATACCCTAGCAACCATGCCTTAGCAATCATAACAATGGCATAGCAACCACACAGAATACCCTAGTGACCACACAGGAATTCTTTAGCAACCACCCAGAATACCCTAGCAACCATGCCTTAGCAATCACCAACAATGGCATAGCAACCACACAGAATACCCTAGTGACCACACAGCAATTCCTTAGCACCCACCCACAATACTATAGCAACCACACAGAATACCCTAGTGACCACACAGGAATTCCTTAGCAACCACCCAGAATACCCTAGCAACCATGCCTTAGCAATCACCAACAATGGCATAGCAACCACACAGAATACCCTAGTGACCACACAGGAATTCCTTAGCAACCACCCAGAATACCCTATCAACCACACAGAGATTTTTTAGCAGCCACCCAGAATACCCTAGCAACCATAACTTAGCAATCACCAACAATGGCATAGCAACCACACAGCAACATGTTAAAAGCACTCTAAGTAGCCCGCCAACCACATGGTGACATGCTAAAAACACTAAGAACACCTTGATAACCATATAGTAATGCCCTAGAAACCGTCCAGAATGCCCTAGCAACCCCATAGCAACAAGCTAAAAGTGTTCAGAACACTACAAAAAGAAAAAAGCTGCAATGTCCTAAAAAAGTTGAAAGTACACAAATTGCCCTAGCAACCACATAGTAACATGTTACAAATACTCAGAACGGATAGCAAAACCCTAGCAACAACATATGCAATATGTTACAAGCATTTGGAATACCCTAGCAACCACATAAAAAGATTTCCAAGTTTTTTTTTTTTGCCATAAATGCTGAGCTCATTTGAATCATAAAACTCAAAATTAACCATAAACTATCAATAATTTGAAAGAAAGTCCTGCTTCGTTCTGTTTGGCACATAATCAACATAATCTATCTATCTATCTATCTATCTACACACACAGATAAAAGACGGTTCAGTCTTTTACTGAGAAGCGTTGCACCCTTAATATCTATACATACAGAACACTATACTAATATGCATAATTTTCATAATTTTACATTTCCATTAAACACTTTGTAAACAACATAATTCACTGACATTTCAACTATATGTAAATGACTAAAACTACAATCACCAAAGTAAGTAAGTCTGGCATCTTTGACATGGTGAGCTAAAATCCCTCCTCATTATCCTAATACACTGATATTAACGCCGTCTTTCATAAAGTTTACAGCGGTTCAGAGTGATAAACGCCAGTGATGGCTCTCCAGGATAAAACCTCCATTAGCGGCTGGGAAGCGTCAGGTAAATTGAACATAACAGATCAATAAGCTGCTCGTGTATTAAAATAACCCTAAGATTTAATGTTCTGAGCCAAAGATGAAGCACCTGAGACGTCCATCAGAGAAAGAGATCAGGACAGAACATTTGACTATTATATTGTCTGAAGACATCCAATCAAGGATGTCAGTATAAATCAACAGAATAAAATCAACAGGATTTCAGTTTCTGTCTTTTATTATAAATTGCTTTGTGTTGTGCTTAATACATGAAAGTAAATCAGAGGTAACAGCTCGAAGATAGTTAGAGAACAGATACAGTAAGAAATGTTATTGACAAAGTGTGCAAGCAATCACGTAGCATTAAATTATGAATAATTTTAGTTTCATTCATGTATGCTATGGTTTCTAAAGAAGCCTTTCAAAACTGGATAATAATACATTCAATATATACCTGCATTCAAACACCAAACAATGAACATTTAATGTGAATTATCTTTCATTTATACTTTGAATGAAATTCAATCTTAGAAAGCCGCCGTTCTCTTTTCTACAGGATTAATGAACTGTCATCATTTGAAATTGAGTCCTTTCGCATTTATCTGCACTGCATCAGGTGGAAACGCTGCTGTTTTCATGAAGCCAGATATCAAAAAGACATCAGTCATTGCTTTAGCAGTATGTTTTGCAAATCTTATAACACCAGTTTTGGGTGTAATGCATCACTAAATAAGTACTGTAATTGATTTACTTTTCCTTTGAAAGTAAGGGATTACTTTAAATTTTTCTGTAATTTAATTACAGTTACTTCTGATGTAATTGCATTAAATACTGTATAGGCTATAGAACAATTCTATATAAAACAATAGTGGATTAAACATTAGAATGTTAAGATTTTTTTTTTTTTAATGTAACCTTCTCCCTTTAAACACTTTGTTCAGGTCAAGAATAATTAACGCAATTTTATATTACTTATTAGAAAGAATTGAAAGAGAAGTTTAATTTCTATCCTTGTATTGTTCAGTTGGTCGAGGTTAATATGGGATTTAGAAAGCAATTAGGAATGAGTAGTGAACGTTTTTAAAGAGAGTTATTAGTATGGCAATTTAAACACACTTTTGAAGGTGTAATTAGTAGATTAGTAATATAGAGTAAATTACCCTTCACTGTATAACACAATACAACTCAGAAAAGTTTACTTTATTTTTTGCAGCTTGTTTACTCAAAAAAAAAAAAAAAAGATTCGTCCTGAAACGTGAGCATATGTATAAGTTCAATATTGCAATAAATTACATGTTGCATGTGAGTATTTTTAATAAATCATTTTCAATATTTCACATTTCAGTCCATTTCTCTGCTATTTTCATTTATACAGAGAGATTGTGTCTGAGTGAATGAGATAAGATTTAATAATCCTCTTTCATTTGCAACATTCAGACGCACTGACACATCTCATGTCAACATATCTTCATATTTCCAGCACCCTACAGGCATCTGCTGGTAAATTACATGGATATAGAGTGACCACAAGTATTGTGGCAATCAACATTTAATCAGCCTGAGGTTTCAAACTGGACAGGGTGTTTAAGAGAGTTTGATGAAGAACTGTTATAAACGAATGCCGAAGAATATTAGGCAGTATTTCATAACCCACAGATATGCAACAATTGTGGCATTGGATACTTAATTATGATACACAACATTGCACAATGCATCTTTGGAAAGCCACATTTGATACTGGTTTAGCATGGGTCGGTTAGCTGGTAGATGCTGTAACTATGCCATTCTGGAGACAAAAAGCATTTCCTCCACTGTCAGCCATTAAAATGAGAAAATGATAAAAAACGTATTTTAAAGCTATTTTCTTAAAAATACACACATATAAATGGAATTACTGCCTCTGTAAAACAATCTGACGGTGGTCTGCACATGTCAGCCAACCTAGGATCTCTCTGCCTGTCAATCATTTTTGCATTTTGCATTTTTGCAATCTGGAATATGATTGGCTAACATGTATGTGAGGGAATTTTCGCATGCAGTGTGTTTTAACAGGCTTCCATCTTGCATAATTTAACCAAACAGCTAACATAACTTAAAGCAGCGATCTGTGATATACCGAACTTCACATGAAAAACTATTTAAATATTTTAAATATCGGATTAAATTAATTTAGTATAAAAGAGGGATCAAAGTATAATTTCTCAGCAGCAGTGGCACACAGAGACAGCATCAGCATTTGGGTTCCACACTTTATTTTTCTGCAGGGTGCTATAACTCATGACACACTCAGAGCTCTAATACCTGCCAAGGGCCACACTGATGGCTGCCATATCTGTGTTTGTATCCTGGACAAGTCAAGAGTAAATAAGAGAGCATTTAGACACTCAACACCGATTTCATGTTTGACAGGGTTTTGAAAGAAGTGACTCAAAAAGAGATGGTGAGTCCTTAATTAAGCCTTAAAAAGCACGTTTGAAGGAGGAAATTGTGGTTTAGTTGCTCAGAGTGGCATTAAGCTGGAGGTTGTGGCTTTATTTGGGCTTTGAAACAGCTGTGAGCGAGTTTGCTAGCCCGTAGAGTCTCACTCATTCATATTTATGGGGCTGAACTTTGGCAGGTTCCCAGCTGTTCGCTTTCAACAGCTGAGATACTATAATTGATTTAAAAGATTTCATTTGAGATCAATAATAAATTGATTCAAATATATTTAAATAGCTATGATGGGGACAAATAATCAAAAAATAATAATCACGCTGATTTGAGAGACAAACGCTTAACCATTTTTTTTTTTTACAAAAAAAAAAGCAATGCAAATGATTCAGTTGAATCAGTGAATAGCTCATTAAAATGAACCATCTGAGTAAATCAGCTTGCTTAAATGAATCAGTCTTCCAATTCTAGTAGAGCGAGTTTGATTATTCAAACTTCAGCTCGCTTGGTTGCCAGGCTGCATGCATAATGTAATGTGACATAAAAACATCACATCAGCGCAACAATTTGTCACGCTAAATTGATTCTTGTTGAACTTGGGGCCTAAAAGTCTGAGAGCACAAATACATTTTTTGTTGTTGTTTTTATTTATTTTTTTCTAATTTAATGCCAGAAGTTGTCATTACAAATTACTATCAGCACAGAAATGAGTGTGAATTTTAAAAAAAAGTAAAAAAAAAATGTCTTATTTGTTTTTTCCCTGAATTAAACTTTATGATCATGTTCTCCAGCATTATTCTATAAAATCAATCAAATCTAATCTTATTTACAAAGAGCCACAAGATCATTTTATTTTAACTCAGAAATAATGCAGTAATGAAATTTCAAATGAAAACTCCCCTGATATTTTGTCATAAGCCTTGAAAATGTAGTTAACCTAGTACTGTCACTACTTTTAGTTGGTTAATAGAGCAGAACAGAGCGGCTCTGACAGCTGTAGTGAATAATCTGGGAGCATCTCTCGAACATCCCATCAGTAATGCATAAGGATGTGTCCACCTCCAGATCCTGCTTTATTTGAAGTATCTATAAGCAATATTTTGTTGATGACAGGCTGGTCCTGTGAGGAGCTTCCCCACTATGATTCACTGAGCATCAGTGAGCTCCGACGAGGATCATTATCAATCATTATCGTTCATTTTCATCATCCTGTGACACAGCGGGTCATTTTCACCGGGCCTCTTCAGAGCGGAGCATTAGTTAAACAAGCACAATGGCTGCGCTTCATCTGTACGTCCCCCTCATTATCAGACGACTGGATGTGAATGTTATTTTAATTCCTGCATTGGTTTAGATTCCCTCTACCTGCCAGCTGGGACCACCGACGGCTTCTTGATGTCACAGAGCCAGCAGGTTTTCACCACGAAGCCTCATTTAGACGATCTGCGTGTCGTCTGGACTTCTTGGCCACTTTTTGATTCATTAGCAGGCAGATCAAACATTTAATGCTCCGCTTTTGGTCATATCTGATTTTGAGGGGTACCATTAACAAAAGAGCATCTATGCAGTCACAGTGAATAATGCATGGAGTTTTTTGTTTCTGCAGAATGTGTAAAGTATAAAGTGTCATTAACTACAAATGGAAAGTTTGTCAAGGCAAAATTTGACTGTTAGTGTGATAACGCCTTTTTAAAGTTTGCATTGAAATAAGAAAGGCATAATGACAAACAGAACAACAGATAAATAGAACAAATGATGGAATGAACAGCAGACGAAAAGGAAGAATGAACAATACATAGAATGATAGACTGTAAGATGGAACAACAGAAATATAGACAACAGATTGAATGAATGTTAGAATAAACAATAACTAACAACTAATAGACAGAATGAAAGACAGATAACAGTTAGAATTAACAACAGAATGAACAATGTATAATAGAACGAGATAGAATGAACAATGGACAGACAGAACGATAGTCTGAAAGACAGCAAGACATAGATAGACAGACAGACAGACAGACAGACAGACAGACAGACAGACAGACAGACAGATAGATAGATAGATAGATAGATAGAACAGAACAGAACAGAATTGATAGATAGATAGATAGATAGAGAGATAGATAGATAGATAGATAGACAGACAGACAGACAGACAGACAGACAGACAGACAGACACAGACAGACAGACAGATAGACAGACAGATAGATAGATAGATAGAACAGAACAGAATTGATAGATAGATAGATAGATAGATAGATAGATAGATAGATAGATAGATAGATAGAACAGAACAGAATTGACAGACAGATAGATAGATAGATAGATAGATAGATAGATAGATAGATAGATAGATAGATAGATAGATAGATAGATAGATAGATAGATAGATAGAACAGAACAGAATTGACAGACAGATAGATAGATAGATAGATAGATAGATAGATAGATAGATAGATAGATAGATAGATAGATAGATAGATAGAACAGAACAGAATTGATAGATAGATAGATAGATAGATAGATAGATAGATAGATAGATAGATAGATAGATGATAGATAGATAGATAGATAGATAGATAGATAGATAGATAGATAGATAGATAGATAGATAGATAGAAAGGAAGGAAGAACAACAGCTTGAATGACAGAATGAACGCTAGAACCAATGACGGATAGACAGAATGATAGACAAAGACAGATTTGTCTATCTTTGTCTATCATTTGCGGTTTAGGGAAATACCTGTAAATGGCGCATCATTCAAGTGAGGTTATCGGGTGGAGAGACACAGCAGTTTAAAGCCTGTTTGGTAAACCCGCACAAGTGGTACTTAACGAACACCAGAACCGTTATCGCGACCCGAACCACACCCGCATTAAATCTACTACATCATGTATGTAAAAATATTTATTTTCTCATGTAACACAAGCAGTCAGACCAGCATTAGGCACTTTAAATTGGTGCTTTGAGGAAAACTAGACAAGCAGTGCAACAGAAAAAAAAAAAAGATGAAAAAGCACATCCTTTCTGTAAACTTTTGTCTACATCTGGTGAACAATCTGCCAGGCTGTTTTGAATAAATGTGCATAAACCACATGCTTATAATTCTTCATAAATGAAAAGAACATATGTGACCCTGCACCACAAAACCAGTCATAAGGGTCTTTTTTTTTTTTTAAATTGAGATTTATACATTATTTGGAATCTGCAAAAAAAAAAAAAAAAAAATCTAAATATTGAGAAAATCGTCTTTAAAGTTGTCCAAATAAAGTTCTTAGCAATGCATGTTACTAATAAAAAATTAAGTTTTGATATATTTACAGTAGAAAATTTACAAAATATCTTAATGGAACATGATCTTTACTTAATGTCGTAATGATATTTGGCATAAAAGAAAGATCAATAATTTTGACCCATATAATGTACTGTATTTTTGGCTACTGCTACAAATAAACCTCAGTGACTTAAGACTGGTTTTGTGGTCCAGGGCCGTTGGTGCTTTATAGAAGCATTAAAAATAAAACATATAAAATAAAATTCTATTTAGGCTACAGAAAGCAAGCAACAAGTCATTCACTTCAGCTGCAGCGCAAATGGCTATAATGCACAACACTGTAAATCGAATGTGGAGGCTCCGCCATTATTGTGTAATTTCATTAGTCTCAGTTATTATTTATTCACATTCGTTGGCGGGAAAGTGAGCAAGACACGACAGTTATAATATCTTGATTATGGTTAAATAAGATAAAGACATCTAATCAGGGCCGTCGCTAGGAATTCTGGGCCCTGTGATCAGTTTCGCGATCACGTAAAACTCGGGGTAAGCGCAAACTTATGTAGATTTATGGAGTAAAAAGGGCATGATTGCTTCATTTTGGTGTCTATTGTATACATTTAACATCTAATCAATCTCAGCATGCTTTAATTGTGTGTCACTAGAAGTTTGCGTCACTAAGGTTAAATGAAGTCTTTCTTTGGTCTGCACTCTAGAAGTGATCTGTGAATTCTGCTAAACTTGAATTACTAAAACTAAAACTAAACTATATAAAAACTAAATGGAAAGGTGTTCACAAAATAAAAAATAAACTAAAACTAACAACACTATTAATGAAACTAAATTTTATTGCAAATTTGAAAACGATATTAAAATAAAACTAATTTAAAAATGCTAAACTATAATAACCTTGGACAGAACGATAGACTAAAAGACAGCACAACATACAGAGAGATAGAATGAATGATATAATGACAGAATGAAAGAAAGAACAATCGATGGATGGATGGATAGAATGATAGAATGAAAGACAGAACAACATCATGAATGATAGAACGAACGATAGAACATACAGTATGATGGATAGATAAAATGACAGACAAAGAGAACAACAGATAAACAGAGAGACTGAACAACAAAAATGACAAAATGAACAATAGAACAAACAATGGAAAGACAAAACATCAGATAGATAGAACGGAAAACAAAATTAACAATAGAATGAATGAATGATAGAACAAACAAAGGAAAGATAGAATGATAAAAAAGATAGTTTCTAAATGAACTCAAGCTCAGAATCCCAGACAAAATGTTAAAGATACACAGTCACTGCTTCAGTTTGGTTGCAATAAATGTCATTTCATTTCAAAGAGCCGGCCTAATAGTATTGTTTTTTGTTTAGTATTGTTGTTTAGTAGGCTATAAAGTTACAGTTAATTATTGCTAAGGGATGCTTCTTTAAAACCACTACACAACAATTCCCATCCCACTGACATTGCCTGTTGCTTTTGGTCAAGCAATCGGTGCTACTGCACCTCTCATGCTACATTAACTACTGATGAGCAGAGTATCATGAGCTTCCAATGCCATAATTGGCCACTGAAGTGCTCCAAAAGCACCCCGGCCCATTAAAGTACCCATTTAAATACAACAGGATCATTACAGCTCATCAGGTGCGAAAGATCACCTTCAAGCGATAGCTGGATGAAGAGCCTGGGGGCGATATCATGTAATCCCGTCCTGAGACAGGCTATTAATTAACAAGTGCTCACTGAAGGGACCAGCCTGCACTTCCTCTCATTGTGTCTCCTTACTGGAGATCGATGCAACTCTCTGCCGATACGTCTCGCTGACACCTTTTGTTTTCCATACTCAGTACGCAGTGTCTGGATTCGCTGCCAAACCTGAGAGCGTGCGCAGGTGACATTGACAAGGAGCTGAGCGACGTGTCCCTTTTGTGCGAAGACTCAGAATCACACGTCTTGCGTCTGTTAATATTTTATTTATTACTCTCACGCTGAGGGAAGACAACACTGATGTTTGTTTCTGTTGTATTTCTTTATTTCTTTCCCCTCGGCACGAGCCGCTGAAGCTCGGTCCCAGCGCTCACAGATGTGTTTCAGGGTGACAGCTCTCTTGAGGGAGGCATGGGCTCAATACTAATCAAACGTTCACGGTAAAATGAGTCATTTGAATCTGGTGGTTTTTGGAAATTGCTAGCCAATGGTTTTAAGTGACAGTTGAGTATCGGTGAGATAGTGTGTTTTTCCTCAGCAGCTTTAGGCTTTGAGAGATCGAAGCAGACCATAAACTACTGAATATTTCAATACTTCAGCAACCCCTGCTCAACAACAAACCATTTTAACTTCAACTGCACCACAACAGTGTCCTGATAAAATGATCAAATGTACATCGCACTGTGTTTGTCTGTCATATCTGAACTGGAAGACAAGACTGAGCTTTTTATTTATTTTAAGTTTTTGAGTTATTTATTTATTTATTTTTTCATGCATCTCAAAACACAGGTAATGATAGATTTCCTATAGCCTAGCAACCACCTAGAACACCCAAGCAACACCATAGCAACCACACAGCACACATTTTTAAACACTTTTAAATGTCCTAGCAACAGATAACACTAGAAATCACCCAACCAGAAAACCCAAGCGACCAACTAGCAATGCCTAGCAACTACTTTGCAATGTCCTAGCAACCACCAAAACAACAATTTGCAAGAAACCACTTTTAAATGTTCTAACCACCACCTGGAAAATCCCTAGCAACCACTCAAAACAAACCCAAAAGCAACCATGTAGCAATGCCTAGATATTGCCTATCAACCATTTTACAATGTCATAGCAACCACCCAAAACACCACAGCAACCACCTACCAAACAATTTGCAAGCTACCACTTTTAAGCATTCTAACAAACACCCAGATAACCATAGCAACCACACAAAACACCAAAGCAACCTCCTAGGAACGAACAGAAACTGCCTAGCAACACCTAGCAACCACTTTACAATGTTCTAACAACCACCCAAAACTCCATAGCAACTACCTAGCAAATAATTTGCAAGTAAACACTTCTAAATATCCTAACGACCACCTAGAAAACCCTAGCAACCACCCAAAACACCAAAGCAACCACCTAAAAATGCCTACAAACCACAGCAACCACCTACCAAACAATTTGCAAGCTACCACGTTTAAGTATTCTAACAAACACCCAGAAACCATAGCAACCACCCAAAACACACCAAAGCAACCTCCTAGGAACGAATAGAAACTGCCTAGCAACACCTAGCAACCACTTTACAATGTTCTAACAACCACCCAAAACTCCATTCAACTACCTAGCAAATAATTTGCAAGTAAACACTTCTAAATATCCTAACAACCACCTAGAAAACCCTAGCAACCACCCAAAACACCAAAACAACCACCTAAAAAAAAACCACCTGCCTAGAAACTACCTAGCAACCACCATAGCAACTATCTAGCAAAACATTTGCAAGTAAACACTTTTAAATATTCTAACAGCCACCCGGAAAATCCTAGCAACCACCCAAAACACTATAGCAGCTACCTAGCAACCACTTTGCACTGTCCTAGCAACCACTCTGGACACCCAAGCACCGACAGTGAGTTTTGCACAGGCAAGCAACACAATTTCATCAAACATTCCCTGAAAACAAAAATACGCATTACAATCTTGCTTATAAATGTAACAGTATATTATTTTAATGACATTCAATGCACATATATTTACTAGAAATCAAGATGAAGACACCGATTAAGAAAGTGATTTATTTGCAGGAGAATGCACAAGCAGTATGTCACACAGAAATGAATGTAAGTGAGCGTGAAGACAGCGACGTCTCCCCCTCTCTTACTCTGTCACGTAAGCAGCTGTCATTATGCCTCCGTATCTAGATCCAAACACAAGGCGTGACTGCTGACTGTGAGCCCCATCTGTGTGACTTATCGACGGTCGTAACAGGCGGCGCATCGACGGCTGAGGCGTGACGTGGTTTTTGGACGGAGCACCGTACAGCGGATGAGTGGGAGAGACGGTGATAAAATGAGCACATCGTCACAGCGTCCCATGAATTATGAGAGGGGCATGAGGCGGCGCTGACACATCACGGCAGATTGACAGGAGGAAAAGGAAACACCAGCGAGATGCGACGGCACATTTAGATGACCCGGAACGCCCCATGCAGACAAAAAGTGCGGCACGATTAATCAGACGAGCATACGGGAGATAGAGGAGGTTTGAAGAGGGAAGCACGCGTCCCTTGAGCTTGATTTAGCGGGGCCACGGGTCAGAGATCCAATCCCCTCCGGAAGATGAAGTAATTACCAGATGGCCACTTTGATTTGTTCCCCTTTTTTTTACAGCCACGTTATTCTTGATTGCATAATTCATTTGGGAGGAGGGAGAAATGTCTGGAAAAATGTTTCTATACGCTTGACCTTAATTCCGCCTCTTAATTACACTCTGATATCAATCGTCAATGAAAGTCTGATCTAATTCCGCCTTCCATTCAAACGACGGATGTGTGTTTACTGCTTTTTCTCTCTGATTTTATGATGGTCAAATGATGACGTACACAGGAAAACAAAGCGACTCACGGTCGATTAGCAGGTCTACCAGTTAACAAAAGGATATTGTTTACTGTGTAAAAGGAATATTTCACTCAAAAATTTTTAAATGTACTCACCCTCATACCATACCATCCAAACGATAGGTGGGTGATTGCAAACATCATATGCAGAGAAATGTGAACATTTGAGACGTTTATGTGAATAATACTCAGGCCATTCAAGATGAGTTTTTTTTTTCCATAGGAACAGCCACAATAATCCATAAGTAACTCCACACCACTCCAGTCCATCAAATGGAAGCAAATCCATTTTACAAACATGCAGTTTTTGGCTTCACAAGATGTTAATCTGATGGACTGGAGTGGTTTGGATTACTTTTTGTACACTCATTCTGACGGCACCCATTCCTGCAGAGGATCCACTGGTGAGCCTGTGGATGGAATGCTACAATTTCTCCAAATCTGAAACACAACTCATCTACATTATGGATGGTCTAAAGGTGAGTAAATCTCAAAATTTTTCATTTCTGTGTGAAGTATTCCTTTACCATTTACTGTGTAAATCTTTCTTGCAAGTCCTTAAGATTACTACTTACACATAGTTTCTATTCTTCTCCTCTCAGCCGCTCCGTTCCCTGATCCCCCCAGCATCCGTCCCTCATCATCACAGTCTCCGCTGTATCCGTCTCCACTTCCGGTCCTCGATTTGATCCAGCGTGCCCAGCTTGGGATTGACTTGCCCTGCACAACAGCTTTGAACACATAACAAAGACACGTTTGAACCCTCAGAAGTTCGTATTTCAGTATTTATTTTGATTTATTTTAATCCGATTTTAAACCACATATGAAAGTAGGGTTTGTATTACATCTGATTTCATGTGTTTCTTTTGTTGTTCAGACCGCAACACTAACTAAACAGACTTGAGTTATACACAACAAAAAAAAATAAATCAAACAAGCACGGCATTTCCAGATTGCATAAAGCTTTTAATGAAAACATTTGCAAATACAGCAATTTGTTGTAGCATCAATTGTGGGTATATTCAGTATTGTCAAATGGGGGGGGAAATAACCCCCCCACAGCGGGGGGGGAACACAACTCCCATCCCCTGAGATCTGTAGTAGGACATGATATCCTTCAATTTACCCTCAAAACTAACCTTTTGCAGAGCTAGGACAGTGGTTAGCATCAATTACAAAACACTGAGTGCCACTTGAGGCAATCTCCGCGTCAGGGGGCAGGAACTTTAATTATCTCATTGAAGCAATGCAAGACAGCACTCTCAGATATATGAAAGCGCTTTGTTATTTATCAGGTCCTAGAGGAGCATTGGGGTCTTTTTTCAATTGTCTGTGGTAATTAGCAGCTGTAGTGAGCTCAATATCCTGTCCCGATTAACGTGGCTGCAACTAATGGATTAGCCAGAGCCATGATGGATGAGTGGACTGTGACATCACACACTTAGAGGTCACTCTCTGAATCAACATGGGAAAACTACAACTCAAAAAATGAAACCACTGGGCGAATGGATGACTATGATTTAGAATGGAACATAACTTCGCTATGCATGGATGACCACCACTAACTTTGGCAACACATGCCATTTATTCAACTTCCATAGATTTTAGTTTTCACAAAAACTCGGCTTAAATACACAAATGGACTGCCAAAAATGACAGGCTTTTTTTAAACAAAATTTGCTAAAAATGCCAAAAAGCATGATAATTTGGATGCTACCAACTGAATTAAAAATGCAACACATTTGAGATTCATGTTACAGAACTTTATTTTGATTGAACCTATAAATCAGATACCAAACCTACATTTAGAAAGTAGTTTGCATCAGGGTTTGTAAAAATTAAGCTTAGATTGCTAATGGGGTGATTTTCTTGTTTGCTGGTCAGACCACACACTAGATTTTAATTTAGACAAACAACAAAGAACATAAATAAATAAAATAAAATACAAATAGAATTTTTTGTTCTATTTGGCTTTTTTTCTCTCAAACAAACCTACATAAACAGGAATTGCTTGATATTAAAAAATCAAGTGATGATATTTGACAATGTTTACACTATTTGAGTTGACTGGCCAAAAGTTTTTTCTTTTTAAATATGCTTAAAAATGCAAAAAATAAAACCACGCTTGATGTCATAAAATAAGAGCTAGTGAGTCATTCAAAAGTGATATTGTCTCAACAATCCTGACTGCCAAAAAACGACAAAGTATTTGTAGACCACAATCTAATTAAAAAGTGCAAACGGCTGGCACCTTGGCTTAATTCAGCAGTCAACCAGATTGAAAATCAAATGGTCCATAAATATTCAGCTAGGGGATACTGGATGTTTAAAAACATTATCACCCGCCTGATACTGCAGACGATTAAAAAAAAAACAAACAAATTAGATACGGTCTATTCCATTGTCTAAACACAGTCAGATGCATAAAACGATGTTTGATTCAAAAAATGGATGATTTTATGCGAACCAGTTTATTTCTATATATTGTCCATTTATTATGCCATTCACTTTAATAATATGTTTCTTCACACCGACCTCAGTCTATTCCCATGTACGGTCTGTGTCCTTTCTATAAAAAGTTTTTTGAATGTTTCTCCCGAGGCCACACAGGCGAAAAAGACCATAATACACACACCGCCGCTGCTTCAAAGGCTAAATTACTTTCAGTAAAGGCCTTGTCGCAACATATAAGTCCTCCTGTCATTTTCTGTGCAACCGTAACCAGAAAGCCTGAAGCACCGAGGCCTTTATCTCGCCTGAGCATATCAGGTAAAAATGTCCGCTCTTTATCTGTAGAATGGCCACGTTCTTCCTTAACGGAGGTGCATTCGTTCCTCGAGGGAATCCTAATGTTCCTCCACGGTGGGACTGACTGCCTGAGGTTAGTCGGCTACCTGCAGTGATGAAACCTCACAATCTAGCTCCGGCAACTTTTTCAAAACACTAAACGGCCAAAACCAAAAAATAAAAGAAATGAGGAAAAATGACAGCCGTGGTAGACAACATTTTTAATCTGAATGCATCTCTATTGGAAAACCGCTCCAATCTTATGCTCTAACCAGAGCATGAAATCATCTGA
This sequence comes from Cyprinus carpio, assembly GCF_018340385.1. Taxonomy (NCBI): domain Eukaryota; kingdom Metazoa; phylum Chordata; class Actinopteri; order Cypriniformes; family Cyprinidae; genus Cyprinus; species Cyprinus carpio. The sequence continues at coordinate 22,651,573 of NC_056597.1, read as the reverse complement.
AAACGTGAGGTAAAGCTGTAGCACTTATCAGCTTTGGCTCAATTGGAATATTAAATTATAGTGATCGCCAAGGTAGTGCTAACTGATTGTCTCCTGCAAGACCATAGTTATTTAAAAGCCTCTACATTACTATGTAGGATGTGGCACTAATTCCCGCTTGCACGATGCGTGAAAACCTGATAAAATCTCCTTTCTCTCATTACGGTTCACTGCAGAGAATGACTCTGTCTAATGCGGCTAGGTTAGGACAGGGCATGCTGGTCACTGAGTTTATGTAACCACAGTAATCAGCTGTAATCATTCTCCATAAATATCACGGAAATTAAACAGATTCTCCGTTTTTAGGTAGTAACCAAACACAGTGGCTGTCACTGATACGTTCCGGCTATTGAAAAACCCTCGTCAATTCCCTTGTTCGACTTTGCGATGACTTTTGGGAGTTTCTGTCGAAGAAACTTGTTAAAAAGACTAGGAATGGAATTTGAAGACCTGAAAGTGGAAAATGCTACATTCCTCTGGAGAAGCACTGCGTTTAAGAACTGTACACATTGTGTGAGGATTATGTGAATTTCCAGCATACATTTAGTGAAGGTGGGAGGGTGGGGGGCTGGGGGGGGGGGGGGGTGTGGTTTAGTGCTTCCAAGATCTTACTTTCTCTTTTGCTTTTGGCCATCACAACCTTATATGGTCTGAAGCATCAACAGCAACATAAAAAAGATGCAAGGGTTGTCAGCCCTAAACAGTTAACCAACACAGTACATGACTAAAAGATCCTGATATAAACAAACAATAAACTGAGGCTCATTCTGATTTATCTATTACCGACACAAAACATGTTAAACTATATACTAAAAAAAATATATGGTGTAATTCTTGATGTTTTGGGCTTACAGCCTTCCGGTATTGATCTTAAGAGGAGAAAAAGAGGCAGATACAATAATCTGGACTGGTGCTCATGGCCAGGGAACATTAAAAGAGTGTTATTGGCCCAAAAACCCAGAGAAATAAATGGGGAGACGAAGTTTTAAAAACATCGTCCATCAAAAACATTACCTCAGTTGTACTAACCCGGCTGTCATTTAACAACTTAGATGATGTTTCTCCCTTTCCTTGGAATCACAAAAGACGATTGTTTTTGCGTTATTATTTGTATGTTTCCTTTCTCTAATGACAATGAAAGTGAATGTGAGCTGTCACTCTCCAAAACTCCATAAATGACCCACCAAAGCAGTTAAAAGACCCAGAAATATCCAACCTGTGTGCTAGTATAACAAAATATGCTCTATATGTATGAGATGAGTGCTGTAATTGGTGCATTTTTTGTCGGCAGGTTACACCAGTAGGTGGCGACAAGTCAGTGAATTTATGATGAATCAATATTTCATTGCACTATGAAACAGATTCATGTCAAAAACCTTTTAGGTTTCGGAACAAAACAAGTGAGTGTCTTTATGAATCGAAGTCATTATATTAAATCCAGTCACTTATATGGTCAAATTTTTTTTGTGAGTTCATTCACACAAACACAAACAAAACCAAACAAAAGGGAAACAAAAACACCAATCAAAAAACAAAACAAACAAGTGACTTTATGGGTGTAATACTTAAATCATGGTACACGGGTCGTTCAGATTCAGTTCAGTATTCAAACAAAAACACTGGTCTGCATATTTGAGTATCATGGAATCACTCCCTCAACTGATATGTTTAAACAGTGATTTAATCAGGGAATAATTAAACAAGTGACTGGTCTTCTATGATTGAACGTCAGTTGATTTTTGTTTTTTTTTTTGTTTAGTTTTCAAATTTCAAAAAGTGTGAAATTTGGATCTGCAAAGACCTTTGTTAGCGATTTCAAATGCAGATTCACGTAAATAAAAAAAAAACTATCCTATATCAATTGAAAGTTCGTTTTCACTTGGTTAAGTGCATCCACCATCACTGTGGAAGTGAGGAATGGAGTTTTGCAAGCACATGATTTACTGCAACGAGGAGAACACAGAGAACAGAAACTGGATGTGTGATAGTCCTCGTCAAACAGCAATGATTCAGTCTGAATAATCTATCAGTTCATGCATATAAATGTGAATGACCCTCACCATTAGATATAAATTGACCAGTGATTAACACAAACACACCGCGTGGACAATGATTTTAAAGACTCTTCTATCTCTACAAAATGGAGGGCTTTGTATGGCGAATAGTAATATATGTTAATATGTGGCCATATTAATATTAAGTATTATTATCGTTATTTTGAGCTAAAAGCCACCCCCAGAAGACAGACAGAGCGAGGAGGTGAGAGGAACAGTGGAAGAACTAGTGATGAGACACTCAACGTGAGATTTCAAATACAAAAGTAAAAGTAATGCCTCTCTATTCTTTTCTCATGAAGCAACTCCCTTCACAACTCAAAAAATCTCAATTAGCGTGGCTAGGGAGCTTCTGCGTCTTAGCTCGTGTAGACAGCGCTTGAAGACTTGTCCTTTGATCAGGTTTTGATGCCTGACTCCGATCGTTTACATGAAAACTAGCTAACCGACGCACATCATGAAATGCTCAGAAGGGCTCATAGTACGTGTGTTTCGAAGGTACATTTCAGTGGATCCTTGTACAGGCCGATGAGTTGTAGTGGTTGAGGGAGGTGCACTATAAATGCAAGGCAACTGCACAACCCGTGAGTGGCACATTAACCTGAATTGTAGACAATTAAGAGTCCTGTGGTAGTACCATGGTACAGTGATGGGATAGACAGGTATATTACTATGGACACCTGTCTGAGACACCTGTACAATTAATGTGCCACCAGTGGTATTTGCATGGAAACATAACGGTGTAGAAAACATGGTAGTATAGTACGCAAAGTTGATTGCCCAGGAAAACCAAACTATGGTTCTTTAGTTGTTAGAGCTGGTCTGGGAATGAATGTGAATGTAAGAAACATTAATGAAAATAATTTTATGTAAGACAAATTATTAATTATTGTTGAAAATATGATATATTTGCACTACAATAAATAAATAAATATTTGGTAACACTTACGTTTTTAGGGACCCATTTTTACTATTAACGAGTTTCTTCTTATAACATGAATGTTTACTAGGAAATATTGGCTGTTATTAGTAACTAATACAAAGCACAATTATGGAAGTATTTTCTGCATGAATAATGTTATATAAACCCTTATCCTCAACTTAACAACTACAGATACCGAACTAAATTAATAAGAAGAAATTAGGATTTTATTGATGCGAAAGTTATAGTTCATAGTTAATTCACAGTGAGAATTGACTCACACATACAATTTCATTATTATATTAATTAAAATAAGTAGTAATCAATAATTAAATATTAGTGAAAATAAATTTTTAAATAAATATCAAAATAAAACCATTCTTTTAAAATCTAAATCAATTTGTGTGTGCCAAATAAAACATCAAAACAAATCTCAATTTGAAGGGAGAGAAAAAAAAAAAAAAAAAAATGCCTACAATATAAATTCTGTAAAACAAATAGCTATTAAATGAAGAAGGCTAGCCTTATTTTTCTTTCAGCAGCGAATCATGATATTTTTAATATATTATTAATGAGCATTAGAATCTGCTCCAGCTCCAAAGATTCTAGGTCGGATCAAAAAAAAGCTTTTGTGTCTTCATTTGAAGACAAAGATGGTGGACCGTGCTGAACCAACAATCCTGTGCAGATATAAATAATACCGAGGACAAGCATCTATAAAAAAAAGCAGGCACTATATCACTTTTAAGTACTATCCCATATATATCCCTGAATGACATTTATACTTAATAATAACAAAACCTTACAGGCCCTCTAGTATTATGGGCTTGTAAACAAGTTAAGGTCTACATTTTCTACTAGCCTTTGCCTGGACCATGTGCCCTAACATACACTTTGTAGGCCTGTCGTTTGAACATTTACTGTCCACTTAAAGACTGCTATTAGCGCGGTGAAGCAACAGGGATGCTAGTTGTAGTTCTTAACCCTCTGGGGTCCGAGGGTGTTTTGGGGGCCTGGAGCAAGTTTTGACATGCCTGACTGTGTGCTTGTTTCTCAGTTGCTGAACAGGAACTGAAAATGACGACAGGCCACCATTGACTGTCAGTCAGAAGGGGCATGTTTGCGAATCGCCCCTTGAATTTGCAACTGTTTCAACATCCCTGCTAATATTACCATGAGTCTCTTTCACTGACAAACGTGCATTAATGCCTTGGTTTGAAATGTGTTTATAAAGTTGAAATAAACTCTTGAATTTTAGGGAACGTTTACACAACAGCGATGCACTATAAAAATTTTTTCCTTTGCTACAGTATTTTTTCTCTGTGTGTCCGTCTTCAGCGTCTCTGGTCCGTGTTAATGGGTGGTTAAAGACTTGATTAGTTTCACATATAATTACATTTTGGAAAAATCATTGCATTGCGACACAGTTTTGTGCAAGTCCAGAACAGCGAGTTGCAATAAGGCAAAAAAAAAACGGCCATTCTTGCGTAAAAAGGCCAAAGTATATTTCGGCTCGTCCCTTTGCACACCGTCAGCATTACCGTTATTTTCATCATCAAGAGGGCTTTGCGGACAGAGCACGTGCACCCCGTGGTACTGCCCGCAGTGATCGAGCTCATCCATCCGCGCTCGTCTACGGTTTAAGTATACTTTTGAAAGCTGTCTGCGGCGAGACGGAAAGGAGCGCTGAATGTGGAGTGTACCCGGGCCTCCTACACAACCGTGAATGACCGCTCACTCGCACCACAACAGGAGGAGGAGGGGTCAGTGTTTACTCTCGTTACACTGCACCTCTGCCTGAGGGATTCCTCTCTTTCAGTCTTTGAGGAGACATGAAAAACAGCACATACTGGTATAATGGGAAATATTAGTGGTTTTGAAAACAGTGAAATTTTCTAATCGCAGTATACCTTGAAACGCGTAATGGGCCCATGCCGAGGCCATCCCCCATAGATCCATAACACTTAAAATCACATCAGATCGCTTTAATATCTTATAAATGTTTCCCTAGAGAGTAAATTGAGACACTTTTCCACACTCTTCTACGTCTCAGATTTGATTTCTCAGAGAAAACGACACCAGATATCTCAGCACCTGTCCTCAAACTAATAAAGTCTGCAACCAAAAGTCAGAGATTCAATTCTTTTGCAGCAAATGATCTGAGCTGCTACAGTATCCACATCTGTTACCACTTTTCACAAAAATTTTCACCACCTAAAAACATTTTTAGGAGAAATATCTGAGACAAAAAGAAAAAGCACAACTGAAGACATGAAAAAGCAACTTTTTAAGCAATAAACAAAACCTAATAAAGGGAATTTGTCCTAGAAACACTGACATGTTGCTCCTTTTCATGTACCGCAAACCATCTTATAACAGGATAATCAGTTTCTTCTTTCAATCAAACTGAACTTTCATTGCTAAATATTTATTTGGCATCCAAAAATTTGATTTAAATTCTGCACAATGGCTTTATTTATCAGTCTTTATTCTTCATGAGAACAGACTAAAACTAAACACAGCTGCAGCTAATAAATTTTTTGGCAAAACCAGCGATGGAAGATTGCATAAATGTTTGTCTTATTTCAGTGCAATAAATTAGAAGTGCATTATGCAAAAAACTTTTGTCTTGGGTTGCTATATATCACCATGAACATCTCAACCAGACTTTGCATTTAATAATTAAGAGCACAGATCGGATGAAATGATATATAATTGTTTTTGCTATCCAAACAACACGAGAGTGCCTTTTGACCCAGCGCGTGTCAATCAAGACCTAATCTCCTCCCGTTTCCCCGAGGCACGAAACAAATCGGGCTTTTATTTGACAGAGGTTGATTGCGGCGAGCAGCTTTGGGAAAGCGCTCGGGTCTGACGCGCGCTGATGGCTGATTTATCGTACAGTCTGACAAGCCTATTAGCCCTGCGTCTGTAAATGAAAGGGCTTCGTCAGAGCCTTAAATTATAATGCTGGCCACAGGTACATTGATTTGTTCTACAGGGTGAAGAGAGTTCAGAATGATCCGAACATGAGAGTACACCATACAAACTACAGGTCAGCTGCTGCATTTGATTCAGATACAGATATTGAATAATATACATGACTTCAATATTGGAAAAAAAAAAAAAAAAAAAACCTTGAACACTTGACACCAGTTACCATAGTCAACGGACTCTGGTTGTCATTATCTCCTCTAATAAGTCCCAATTACATATCGTATAATATATTTTAATAATATTTTGTGATCATAATTTTTTATTATACTTAGCATACTTTGTGTGTGTGTGGGTTTTTTTTTGTTATTAATATTTTTACATACTTAAAAATATCAATAACAAAAATTTGCATACTTCATATATGTTATTTTGCACGGCTTTCTGGAATACCTTATTCTTATTGGTTAATCAAAGCATTCAGTATGCAACTTTATAATTAAAATTGCATTTCATTACATTTCATGACCATGCATTTATTTTTTTAATTAGCTACTGTAGTTGTATAATATCAGAATAATATACATTTGACTGTAAATTATGTACTTATGTGATGAAATATAGTTGAAAAGTAAACATTCAAAATTAATTGCATGATGGGTATTTTCACACGGTTTTAATCTAGTTTTTATTTTTATTTTATTTGTTTTATTTTGTACTCATTTCATCCATCTTTATGCTTTAGAAAGTGCTTGCACTACAAATAATGAATAACATTTTGCATATATAAAAAAAAAAAAAAAAACCTTTCCTTAGATTATTGTTTTCACTATAATGTGGAGATATCATTTTACATTGACGATCTTTAAACAATATATTAAATGCTTATATATTTTAACATATCATTTACTATACAGAGCACAGAATAGAGCACAGTACTGCTCATATCCAGAAGTGCTGTTGGCTGTTTTGTGACGTCATGATCATTTCATTTATTAACTTGGAACTGAGTGAGAGAAACACTGAAGTTTTGGCATGATATTAGAGCAAATCTTCACTCTACAGACAATTAGTTTTTTTCCAAATCCAGTCTTTCGGACTGACTGTCCACACAGAGAGATCCAATCAGATTGTGTGTTCTTATTTGCTGGTCGCTGTAGTAATGATGCATGCTCATGCACGCCGCCAAGTGACTTGTCCTCTATAAAATTGAGAAAGCTGACAGAAAGCTGGACATTTGTTGTCTTCTTATGTGCATTATGGCTTTACGGTGTGGCGCAGAAGGGCGCTTACATGATCAAACAGAAACACGTCTCCAGAAACTAGATTTCTAACCATCATCATGGTTCTTAATCAAAAGCGGTTTAGCTTGAATTAGGCTTTGTTCACATTGCACTCAATTCTGACACAATTTCTACAACATCACAGAACATCAAACTTGAATGGCATTTAAAAAACTGAAGAAAAACTGTCACAAAAGAAAATGTAAACAATTAAACAGATATGATGGGATATTCCTTAAAAAACTGGATTATTGCTGTCCATATTCAGACTATGACAAAAAAAAAAAAAAAAAGATTTGATTCACAGATCGATACATAAAAAAAAATCATCCACCCAAATAAATGAATCAAACAGCCATCCAAATCCATCTGTTGGAATGAACTGGACATTCATCCAACTTTCCAATAAATGAATCCAATAAATCCAAAAACCCTCCAATTCATTTGAATGAATTAATAAAACAACCATCCAATCCATTTGAATGAATCATCTGAATAATCTTGCAGCTATCTAAATTAATATCTATCTATGAATCAAACAAAATCCAAATCCATTTGAATAAATGAACTGAACAATCATCCAACTTTCCAAATGAATAAATCAATGAATCACACAACCATCAAATGACTGAATTAACTAAACAATCATCCAACTACCCAAATAAATGAATCAAAGAACCATCCAATCCATCTGAATGAATCAACTGAACAATCATCCAGCTATCTAAATGAAGAAATCTATGAATCAAACAATATCCAATCCATTTGTGAATGAATGAACTATACAGTAATTTATCTCATCCAGTCCATTTGGATGAATGGATTAAACAAACCATCCAACCTTCCAAATGAATTAATCAATTAATCAAACAAACCATCCAATCATTTGACTGAAGGAATTGAACAATACCTTTAAACTACCAAAATTAATGAATATATGAATTAAAATTCTAATCAATGAATCAACTGAACAAACATCCAACTATTTAAATGAATTAATCAATAATTTGAATTAATGAATCAAACAACCATCCAATCAGTTGACTGAATGAACTGAACAATTATCCAACTCTCCAAATGAATGAACTAATGAATCAAACAATCATCCAATCCATTCGATTGAATGGAACTGAACATTCATCCATCCTCCCAAAATAACCAATCAATGAATCAATCAGCCAACCAACAATCAGTATGAACAAATGATTTAAACAAATAACCCTCTACAGTATCCATCCAAACAACCAAATAAATGGATGAGTCAAACAAACACATGGCTGAATAAACCATACAACCAGCAAACAAACCAATAGTATCAATGGATCAATGGAAGAATAAATCAGTATTCTATATCGAAGTGTAAAAAAAAAAATCACTAGGCTTTTATTACCACTATCTAATTAAATTTACCACACTGTAAATCAACTCCAGCGAACTCTACTCTATACTCTTTGCCAGTGGCTTTCTGTGGGACAGTTCTCCATAACCTCTAAAGCCAATATAGAGATGACATTCAGATTGCTTCATTTATTCTCAAAAGAGCTTGAATTTCCTCGTCGGCACCTCATCAGGTCGGCCAATGGGATTTTTCTGCACCTGAAGCCTGAGCTGACGGCAATCTGGCAGCAGGGCTGGGGAAGAGGAAAAAGAGAAGCAGCATAAAGAGTTTTGTGACAAATTTTTAAAAAGTGTGCTTTTAAAGGCCAGAAATGATGGGACATTTGAGAATGCTATCTTCTGCAGGCACTGGCCGCTCGGAGCTGCAATGAAGTAATCTAAATGCATTCCTCTTGTGATGCGCTACACTTTGAGCAGGCCTTTCACAGGGCTTATAGAAATGTCGGCTGTGTCAAAATGATCAATAACCCCATTAGCTAAGCCAAAGAGCTCTCCGAAGAGGACGTGCACCTCGCCGTGCGCACATATGACGATTCCGGTAGGACACGGGCTGAGACTGGTTGCAATGCAAACCGACCAATTAAAACTCCCACCACAGTTGCATGCGATTCCCTTGAGGAGGTTGAATAAATGGACGAAACATGGATCACTCTATCTTATTGTCAAGGTCTTACCTTTTACAAGACGTCTTACGAAGAGTTTGAAGAGTTCATCTACTGATGCATCAACAAACCTTGCAATATTGGTTGCATCGCGCTATCAGCAACTAGATGTTTGCTTGCACATAAATGAGATTAATGAGATTAATGAGATGTGTAATCCTGCACTTTTCATTGTTTTAAGGCAGATTTATTACATTTGTGAAATCTGTGAATTGTTAGTAACACCAACAATTTATAGGAGTCACATATTTTCTGACCAACAAATTTTCATGATTAGGATTTTTATTCATGATTAGGAAGTTTACTATATTTCAATAACATTGCCCATTATCTAGATGTTATTTTTTTTCTCCATGATTTTCCAGGCCTGTAAATCACACTTTTATAATTATCATATGCAAACAGTGTGCAGAGTACAGAGTAAGACATTTAATAATGAAAATATTAAGAATAAAATTAATAATATAATTATTTAATACTAAATTGGAAATATACACTACTGTTAAAAAATTTTGGAGTTAAGTGTTTTTGTTATTTTTAATTTTTTATCTCCTCTGCATTTATTTGATCAAAAATAGTCAGTGAAATCAGAAATATTGTGATATATTATTAAAATGTACATTAACTATCTTCTATTTGAATATATTGTAAAATGTAATTTATTTCTGTGATGTGCAGCTGTATTTTCAGCATCATTACTCCAGTCTTCAGTGCCACATAATCCTTCAGAAATCATTCTAAAATGCTGATTGGCTACTCAAGAAACATTTCTGGTTATCATCAATGTTGAAAATAGTTGCACAGCGTCATATTTTTTTGAAAACCTTCACAAAAAAACAAAAAAAAAACTTTTTATACTTTAGTATCAGTATTGGGCAATTTAATGCATCCTTGCTAAATAAAAGTATTAATTTCTAAATAAATAAATAAATCCCAAACTTTTGAACAGTAGTGTAGATGTTGTTAAATGTCATGAAAATCAATTAGTGGCAGTATAAAATCTCATTTGTGCCACTGAGAGATGTTTTGGTTGTTCTGCTAGTGCTGCTGAAGCATTATTTCCTTACTTTGTGTGTGCTCATCTATCTGTATTTATGTCCATGCATGTTAGAATAATATAAAAAGCACCACAGCACAGTAAATCACAGATCTGTGCATTATAACATCTCCACGAGCTTTCATGCACCCATGATGCGTTAAACCAGGTCTCCAATCACAGATAGATAAGCATGAGACAGAGGTGCCCTTTACATAAGCACTAATGCAAACAAACGGGGCCTTTTCCGGTGTGTAAAACACCAGTCACGTATCTCCTAAATCATCCAGAGTCTCGGGAGGCTCTATCTGTCATGTCCAGCTCCACCTTTGACAGCAAGCTACAGCTGGAGAGACACTTTTAAAGCCCACATCGCTGCCCCTCTATTTTCTGCATATCTAATGAGATCTCGCTGATTTCTCTTGTGTATTAACAACGTGGAAGCCTGGGACTCCTGGCTGCTTATCTAGTGGCTCCTTGGGGCAAACGCAGGCCGAACGGGACGCCTCCAGGATTAGGCTGATTTGTAAAGGAAGTAGATTCACCTCCAGGGAAGCCAGGCGTGGCCTCGCAACACAGTGCAATGCAAATATAGGCCGCCGGGTTTGGGGTAACTGATGGCCGCTCTGGGACGTTGAGGGATCAAGGACTTTTTGTTTACACGTGACAGCTTTTTTTTTTTTTTTGGGAGGTGTACGAATTAAACAGCTGTGGAAGAGAGGAATGAGGGATCCAGAACAAATGAATAGATTCTGCATATGTGGGACTGAAAATTATTAGTGCTTTCACAGATATATACAGTTTTACAAAGTGTATTTTTTGTAGAATCTGTGCAATAAAAATGATCGGTAGATATCAGGAAAAAAAAATTACAAGCAGTAATTTACAAGTTCATTTTAATGCAAAATTATTTTTGAAATAAGAAACATGAATGTTAACAACTTTTTTTTGCATTGTGATATTATTTATCTCACAATTCAAACTTTTTCTTTTTTTTTTTAATTACAAATTCTCACAATTCTGAATTTATTTGTTGATATAAGCTCAAGATATAAACTAAGAACTGCGATTCTGGGAAGAAACTTCCAACAAGAAAAGTCAGAATTCTGATATATAAACTTGCAATGTTGAGAAAAATTGCAGAATTATGAGATTTAAAAAAAAAGTAAAAAAAAAAGTAAGTAAAAGAAAGTTAAAAAAATAAATAAATAAAAGAAAGAAAAAAAAAATTGGAGGGAAAAAAGTTATGCTTGTGAGACATAAACTCTGAAAAGTCAGAATTCTGAATATAACTTGCAATTCTGCCTCCCCCCAAATAAATAAATAATAAGTAATTAAAAATATATATTTACAAAAACAAAATCTGAATTGTGAGAAAGAAAGGCACAATTACATTTTATTTTTTTTATGTATTTTTTTTTTTTTTGTTTGTTTGTTTATTATTATTCCGTGGTGGAAATGGTTTCTATAGTAGGATTAATAATAATCATAATAATTAGTGAACTTTTTTTATTAAAATAATGCAATTTCATGGGAAATATACATTATATTGTATTAACATGCATTTGATTAAAGTTTGTGGTCATATGTTTGACTACTGATATCATCAATCTAAGAATCAATCTTTAAAAGCAGTTAGAAATACAGAAAAATTGCAAGTTCAGCATCAAGGCACAAAAAATTAAATAAAAGTGAAGGGGGAAAAGTGATGGGGGGAAAGCTTTTACTGGATATGAGCACCAACTGATAAAAAAAAAAAAAAAAAATCAGATTAATGTCACAGTCGGTAAGCTTTCCCTGCTCCCGTAAATGTGTCATTAAACATTTATGATTTGTGAAAAATGGCCCCACTAAATCTAAATGGCAACAGACGAGGTAAACACCATAAAAGCGTCCTGGTACACAAATAAATAGCTGAGACATTTTCAGATGCGCAGATGTCTTTAAAGCAGCTTTGCTAACAAGACGAACACAGTCATATTTGGAAATACCTCGCAGGAATGGTAAATATTCTCTACACGTGATGGCTGTGTGGTATTTTGAGCCTGATTTGTTTAGACTGAAACTGAATTTGATAAAGCGACTGTCATTTGCTTTTCCTCAGGTGCTTTTGACTGCATATAAGTTCATTAACAAACCGTTTACTGCAGTCGGACTAAATGACGCGAGAATCAACGTGTCTTATCAAAGTCATACAGACACAGGATTAAACGGGACAACGTAAAACCAGATGCAAAGCTTGCCGTGTTTGTTCATTAGAATAGTATGAATGGCTGTAAATCAGATTAATGCTGAACTAGCAGCATAAAAATGTGAGACAATCACAGCCAATAAGGGCACGGAAAATGTTCTCAAGTGGAAAGATTTTAGACCAATGAGATCTCATGGTGGGTGGGGCTAGTTAAGAAACTTAAAGGAACTATTTAAGTAACTTTACAAACATCGATTTCACACCTGGCT